>NW_012267220.1:2157052-2316745 GCF_000151885.1 Dipodomys ordii | reverse complement strand
GGCCCCCCCTCCCCGCGCCTGCCCTTCGTGGACGTGGCCACGGGCTCCCTCGGGCAGGGCCTGGGCGCCGCCTGCGGCCTGGCCTTCACCGGCAAGTACTTGGACAAGGCCAGCTACCGGGTGTTCTGCCTCCTGGGAGATGGCGAGTCCTCGGAGGGCTCCGTCTGGGAGGCGCTGGCCTTCGGCTCCCAGTACAACCTGGACAACCTCGTGGCGGTGTTGGACGTGAACCGCCTGGGGCAGAGCGGCGCCGCCCCGCCGGGCCGCCGCCCCGACGTGTACCGGCGGCGCTGCGAAGCCTTCGGCTGGAACGCCTACTCGGTGGACGGCCACGACGTGGAGGCGCTGTGCCAGGCCTTCTGGCAAGCAGCGCAAGTGAAGAACAAGCCCACCGCCGTCATCGCCAAGACCTTCAAGGGTCGAGGTGAGCCCCACATGGAGGATGCCGAAGAGCAAGCCGATGCAGTTATCGCATCCCTGGAGAGTCAAATAAGATCCAACCGCCATCTCACACCCAAGGCCCCCGTGGAAGACTCGCCGCAGATCAACACCAATAACGTGAAAATGGCCTCGCCTCCTGCTTACAGACTGGGCGAGAAGATAGCCACCGGAAAAGCCTCTGGTTTGGCCCTGGCTAAACTGGGCCATGCTCACAAAAGAGTTATTGTTTTGGACTGTGACCCGAAAAACTCCATCTACTCCGAGATTTTCAAGAAAGAGCATCCGGAGCGCTACATAGAGTGTCTGATGGCCGAGCAGAACATGGTGAGCGTGGCTCTGGGGTGTGCTACCCGAGGGCGGACCATTGCCTTTGCCAGTACCTTTGCTGCCTTTTTCACCCGCGCCTTCGATCAGATCCGAATGGGTGCCATCTCGGACACCAACATCAATCTGATTGGTTCTCACTGCGGGGTGTCCTTTGGTGAAGATGGACCCTACCAGATGGCGCTAGAGGACCTGGCCATGTTCCGAAGCATTCCCAATTGCACCATCTTCTATCCAAGCGATGCCGTCTCCACGGAGCACGCTGTTTATCTGGCTGCCAGTACCAAGGGAATGTGCTTCATTCGGACCAGTCAGCCGGAAACTGCAGTGATCTATACCCCACATGAACCTTTTGAGGTCGGACAGGCCAAGGTCATCCACCAGAGTGCCCAGGACAAGGTGACAGTTATCGGAGCTGGAGTTACTCTCCATGAAGCCTTAGCAGCTGCTGATGATCTTTTCCAGCAAGGCATTTCTGTTCGTGTCATTGACCTATTCACCATTAAACCATTGGATGCTGCCACCATCATCTCCAGTGCAAAAGCCACAGGTGGCCGGATTATCACTGTGGAAGACCACTATCTAGAAGGTGGCATTGGAGAAGCTGTGTGTGCAGCCGTCTCCGGAGAGCCCGACATCCACGTTCATCGGCTGGCGGTGACGGAGCTGCCTCGAAGTGGGAAACCTGGGGAATTGCTGGATATGTTTGGAATCAGTGCCAGACACATCATAGCAGCTGTGAAATATACTTTAAAGAACTAAAATAGCTCATTTCTTAACAACTCTAAGTCTCTCTGCATTGGTTTTAAAACACTGGAGTCTCCATATTCAATTTATACTTGTATGTAACCATCATATTTATTTGTATAGTCGGGCATATTTAAGAGCAAAGCTATTTAGCACCATAATTTCTAATTCAAAAATTCAAGTCACAAGCTTACTATAAATGTGTATCTATATATATATATATTTATAAGCTAATCATTTTTGAATGATTAAAGTGGGTTATAAAATTTTAGGTTGAAGAATAGGAACTAAGACACTTATCTAATACAACGTTTTCAGGCAAGACTATATAGCATTGGGTTGTGTATCATTTCTTTGTAAACTAAGAAAATGTGAATTTAATTGTAGCCTTTGTTAGTCCAGAGTTTGAAGCAAGTTTGAGTGTTCATGTAATTCAATGGCCATTCTACACCTGGAATTTTCCAGTTGATGTTTGACAGTAATTGCCTTGAAATGTCCTCAAGTTTATCTCCCCTCCGAAGTCTAAGGGCAATAAGAATAACAGTGAAAGTTATTCGGATGGCCCATATTGCTGGAGGTGCCATTCTGTAAAGAAATGAAAACCAAACTAGTTCCAGGTTTCATAGTGCATGTACTGTCCTGTGAAAATTCAGTGCAGTGAGTTTCTTTTTTCTTTTTCAAGACCAAGCAAGATTGCTAACTTGATTATATTGATCAACACAAGGAAAATAGTATAATAAAGCATTTATAAACAAGCTGTCTTAGTTTCTGTTGTGCATATGTGATTTGGTTTCCCTGATAAAATTGTAATAAGTACCAACATAAAACAGAGGAGAGACACATCATCCAACAAAAAAATTTGACAAAACATGGTCAGGGCTAAGTCACTACAATGAATAAGATGAAAAGAAGTCCCTGAATCAGAATCCTTACTTTTAACTGTGTATATATAAATGATACTCTTGGCATCTCATGGACCAGATGACTCTACATGTGTGGATATGTTTACTACTGTTCATCCATTGGACCGTTCTTATTCCCATGTTTCATGTTTTCATTGTCATCAATTTTTAATATCCAGGAGTTTAAATTCCTCTACTTCCTCTACATTTGTTCTATATTAACATTTTTTGGCTATTTTAGTCCTTTATTTACATATACATCTTAAAAATGTAGTTTGAAGCCGAGCGTGGGTGGCTCATGCCTGTAATCCTAGCTACTCAGGAGGCTGAGATCTGAGGATCTGTGGCTCAAGTGGTAGGGCACTCGCCTTGAACTGATGATCTGAGGGACAGCATCCAGGCCCAGAGTTCTAGCCCAGTGACTGACAAAAAAAGAGAGAGATCATGCTTTTTGAAAGTAAATCACTAAAGTGATTCTAGCAAGTCAGGTTCAAAATCGTCAAGCTGAGGTAAGTGTGTCTTATGGGGAACTAAAGACTTTCCCAGTGGTGTACAGGCATGAAAATTAAGGGAATCTCCTTCTAGGTTCTTTGGTCCTAACATTGATCTGCCTGGGCATATCACTGAGACCCTTTCTAGAATCCTGTTTGATAATTGTCACTCTTCTACTTTTCAAAAGAAAGGCAAACTTCTCATCTGTCCACAATATTATCACTCACTGCTAAGTTATGATATCATCTCAGTGCCAAACAAGGGAACATTTCAAAATACTGTTTTAGACAAAACCAGTGAAGTCCTAATAAACTACTAACAGTTAATCATTGTGTCTCTCCTCATCTTCTTTCTAGTTTCAGTAGAGGTAAAGCCTTCATATGGAAGGTGGCTTTGCCATCATGAGTATGGTCTAAATTCAAGATCTGTTGTGAGTGCTGGTTATGATAAACATTCTTTTCTCCCATCCCCCTCCCACCACTATTGTTCAGCATTGCTACTGACAATCCCTTGACAGAAAGATGAACACCAGAAAGAAATACTAAAGATGACAGCAACTTATTTACCTGGTATACTACTAATTTTGAAAAGTCTCCATGCTTTATCATTTTTCACAAGAGAATGTTAAGGACTTACCAACTTTCTCATTAAAAAGCCTGGTAAAGACTCTCATTCATGTGTGAAAATGGTCTGAAATTATACTTTACATATAAAAGCAGAGGAAGTTAAAGTTCCATGATTATTTTTGATAGACCAATGCGAAGCAATTTGTTTAGATTCACTGGGAAACATGTTTTACTTGACACATGACAAGATTCCTGGGTGAGGCACGGCTATATGATTTCCTTTGTGTAAGTCCTCACTATCACTGATAAACTTTATTATTTACTTATTGTTGGCGGTCATCTCTTACATTCCTGCCATGTGCTTACTGGTTTTAGACTCACTTTATTTAGATATATTGTCGAGGCTACTGGATAACTAGAGGACTTAAGAGACAATCTTCCTGTGTAAACCTTACATTTCCTTTTGGCTTAATATCTTATTTCTGATGATAATTTCTACAAATTAGATAAGAAACTCTCCTATTATCAGAAATCTTAAGAGCAGGTGCAGGTCAAAATGTACTACTATTTGCAATCTAGGTCAGTCTAGGGCATGGTAACCTGAGCTTTAGAGAATTTGCTTCTTTTAGTCAGAATTAATTTATTTCTCTCAGATTTGATCTGATTCTAATTCTATTAGTTATATTGAAATGGGATAGAATAGATATCATAAAAGCAAAGCAAATTCATAATTTAGCATGCTACAGCTGTTGATTGAGGTAACCTTAATTTGTATGTAGGGGATAAGTTTTTTTTAAAGACAAGTGGTCTAGTTAATTGGGACCCATTTGTAGCAGGTAGAAATGGCAACTTCTGGTGTCAGGCATGATTCCCATAAAGATCATCCATTTTAGCTTGAGTGTTTTCTTTCTTTTTCCATAACATTAAATTTGAATTGAAGAGCTGAAGGCAATTATATTATCTGTCTTCCATCCTTATGATCTTAAATCTATATAACTTTTTTTGGCTCATTGCTGAAGACATTGTAATTGGCAAGTGTCAACTTGTGAGGCCATCATCTCAAGGAGTAAATAGCTTTTATTAGCGATGGAGATACAAACCAAACTCGTGAGAAACTGTAAAACTTTAGCTGGTGTCATGATGCACAGCTTTAATTTTAGAACTTGGAATGCTAATGAATCAGGACCGTGGATGCTAAGGCAGGAGGCTGGTCTGAGGTACAGGCTGAGATCATGCCTGACGCCCCTCCCAATGGAAGTATAAAGATACAAAACAAATTGGGAGTAGATGCCAAAACATATTATGTTCTATGACAGAAAGTGCCGAAATTATTATTCTGAAGTAAAGTTTGACTGGTATCCAATACAAATAGGGCCTATATGGAGTGGGTAAAAAGGAGATAAGATGATTAGAGTGATGATAAAAGTTTCTAAAGTTTTTGTACTAGGATAAATGTCTCTCTTTCCTTCATCTTTCCCTTCCTTGTTTCTTCCTTCTTTCCTTTCTTCTCTCTTCCTTTCCTTCTTTCTCATTATGTTGTCTAATGTGGATTAAAATTGATAGACTCAAGCAATCCTCCCCCCCCACAGCCTCCTGGTAGTTGAGCATACAGATATGCTATCATGTTCAGCTTATCAACAAATAAGACTGCATGACTTGAAGGACTCAATATGAAACAGAAATACAGAAACTTTTGTGAAAATTAAACCAAGGGTAGAGTTCTGTCTTGTTGCACAGGCTGTATGTGGGTGAAGCTCATGGTGGACTTGTCCATTTGGTGATCTCTTTCCATGAACTAAAGAAATGAGAACTAAAGAAGTGACTCAGAAAGTCACCTATGTTCATGATAGCAACCATCTTCACTTTGGACTCCTGGCTTTGCACTTGTATCTGAAAATTCATTTTCTTTCTCAATAAACCAATCAAATATAGTTGGTCCTGGCTTCCATCTAACTTTAAGACTCCTGCTTAGGTTAGCTACATACAGGAGTTTTGAAGACACTTTCCCAGCCATTCAGGTACTGAACGGAAGATGGAGAGATGCTCTACAATACTGTCTTTACCCTGAAAACCTTCTCCTGAAAGCTTTCCTTTCACTATTCTCTTTGATTTTTAAGTGCACTTTCCAAGCATTCATCAGACTAAGATTGACATCATTTTTTCATTTAAAAAAATAGAATTGAAATCAGACTGGATGATAACATATTTTCCAGCCATTTGGAGCTGGTCTTCATCTGGACTTGGGTCTTTCAGCATGACTATATACTGAGAAATGATAATGGAAAAGTTTTTATGTACCAGTTAATCAATATACATGGAATAGCCTTTTGCCTGAAGGCAGCAATTGAAAGATGCATTTTATGAGTAATGTTGACTTCTGTTCTTTAAAATTTAGCTAAATCATACATTAATTGCCAGACCTTCCTTTCATGTTCTCAAAGAGCTTTTCTTTATTATGTCCTTTTTTAAAAAACCACTTAATCTGTTCTCTACTTCAGAATTTCTCTGTATCTTTATTTTTTTCATTCTATTCCATAGGCAATATATATTATGTCCAAGATGTCCTATTGGCCTTTAGAGAGACAAAATTTTGTGTGGTTTTTTAAAGATTGTGATGCTATTCAAGGTCTTTGGTTAGAACTATACATCCTTAACAGTGGTACAAAATATGCAGAGATATTAGATTAGAACATATGAAATTGCCATTTTTGTAGGTCAAAATTGATAAATGATTAGGATGTCTCTGAAACTTAACCATAATACTATGACTATCAATTGGATGTAGCATTTTGGAAATGCTTAAGATATTGTAAGAAAAATAGTAGAAATTGGTGGTCCCTCCTAGCTAAGTAGGAGGCTGAAATCTAAAGATCACAGTTCAAAGCTGGGTAAGTCTGGGCAGTTATGTCTAAAAGACTTTTATCTCCAATTAGTCAGAAAATGCTGAAAGTGGAGATGTGGCTCAAGTGGTAGAGTACCAAACCTTGAGTGAAAAACTAAGCAACAATACAAGGCCCTGAGTCCAGGATCCAATACTGTTAAACTCCCCCACCCCCAAAAAACAACTAATCTTATTGTGGTTTTATTTTATGTTTACCTTCCTGTGAATTACCTGTTAAATGATTTTTATGAATCATGTTGCTTATTTTCTATGACTGTTTTTATTATTAATTTTATTATTAATCCATAAGTTTTTAATCTATTTTAAACATGAGGATATATTTAAAAGACCATCCATCAATAATATTTTGAAATTGTTTATAATATGATGGTGAAAATATTAGCAGCTCTGGGTACACAGAAGCAATAAGTATTCTTGAGAATGAAAAAGTAGTCAAATATATTTGCTTTCTTTGTCTTCTATGGCTCTCGCCTTGTTTAAGATCTATCTAGCCAGGCTTGATGGCATGCACCTGTAATTCCAACACATAGGAAACAGAGGCATTGTGAGCTCCAGGCCATACTTAGGTAGCAAGACTGTGTCTCCAAAAACATAACAACAAAACAATGTTAACATTTAATGTTTTGATTTTATACCAGCATTTAATTTTGGCTTTACAATTTATCATTTAAAGTAAGATTGAACATTGTGACTTCCATTAGATGTGTCAAAAAATATCAGCACTTGATATTTTGGAAGAATTTACATAGATTATACAGATTAACCTTTCCTAAGAGAGATATCTGTTAAGAATGAGCAAAAGCCAGTACAGAAATGAATTCACCTTTCTATAATCCAGAATAACCTCCTTGAGCTCTTAAATTGAGAGGTAATTTGTGCTAAAGCATAGATTTATTTCAAAATAAATAACTGCTACATAGGGTAATACGTGGGAGCTCAGGATTTCACACAGATCCACATAATCTATCTAGTTTGGGACAAGGTGCTTAACTTTCATAGTTTTTCTTAGTTTTCCTCATTTTTCTGATGACCATAATGAAATCTGTAACATACAAGATTACATACTGTAGTATATTTTAAATTGCAGCATAATACTTTACAGATGATAAACTTGCAACTGCTATTAATATTAAAATCTGTTAAAATATATTTTCTCATCTGATATATATATATATATGTCTGCTTTAATACAAAGCTAAAAAATGTGGACTATTGCAGGGTAATACATAATGAACTGAAACTGTTTTTGGTAAAATTCAAATTGATAGAATTAAATCTGGTTTTAAAAACTTAATACAAGAGGAGTAAAAATTGATTTTACTTACTATATTTTAGTCTTAAAGTCATGGATTTTAAATAAATATATGGACTGATTAATCTGATATAAATAATTTTCTTTTTTAAATGGCCTTTTGATAGATCCTAGATGTCGATACTACATGATTTTTTTTTCTGCTTGTGAGAACTCTGGGCCTGGGTGCTCTCCCTATTTTCCTTTTGCTCAACGTCAGTGATCTACTACTTGAGCCATAGCACTATTTCCAGCTTTTTCTGAGCAATTTATTGGAGATAAAAGTCTCAAGGACTTTCCGACTCAGGCTTGCTTTGAAGCATGATCCTCAGATCTTAGCTTCCTGAGTTGCTAGGATTACAAGTGTGAGCCACTGGCACCCAGCTATGATTTTAAGTCAATGTTTCTTCATTGTTATTCTTTCTTAAATTTGGGACTAACCAGTTTTTTATCTGCAGAGTTTCTCTAGCTTTTGTAAAATTGGATTTTTCTAAGCCCTGCAATTTCATTTGAGTAACTTACTTGCATCTCAATTTTTCTGTTGGAAGAGAAAATACATTACACATCATACCCATCATCACACTGTGCTTGCTCGCCCCGCCTCCTACCCACTTCATTTCTGGTGGCATGGTTGATGTCTTTGTAGCTTCATCAAGTCAGCATATTCTTCAGAACTTTTGATTTTCCCCTGGAAGTGAAGTGTCATCTAAAAGCTGGTATAGAGTATATCATATCTTTCTAAAAGAAGATTTAAAAATATTCACTTACAAGCAAAAAATAGATAGTACACAGCTAGGTACCGAAACAGGTGAAATTGTAGTATGTTAAAAGCACTTTGGACCCCCAACCCAGAAAATTTCACATTGTCTCTCATCCTCTGGACTCTCTAATTCTTATCAAACCATCTAGAGTATTTATATTTCCTCTTTTCTAGGTCCAAGCAGCAAGTCCAATCAAGGTGTCTTGGGAGATGATGAGATTATCTAGTGTCCTGTCCATTGAACAATAATAGAGTCAAGTTGACATAATTCTGAGTTAGATGTGTAAAGGCTGAAGTGTCATCATTCCAGAAATTGGCTCAGTTCTCTATTTCTCAGTTATAAGAAAAAAAATCATTTGTAAAATCAGTAGCTACAGAGTAGGTGTGATAGGCTGTGATGGATGACTGACAGGCCCCAGGGAAGACACCATGTTGGGAGCACTCATAGCCATTGGCATGGCTGTCTGATTACTCTTATTGTAATCCACTGTCATTCTTCAAGATGCATCCATTGTTCCACAATAGCCAAAGGAACTTTAAAGAAATATATGATAGGAATATTATCTTTTATCATGGCACTTTGGATTTTTAAGGTCAGTCAGGGCCAAGACTTCATTCACTTCAATAATCACAATACTTAGAAATTTGCATGACATTTGATCAGTGCCATAAAGTATCTGTTAAAACCATAGGAATATTTAAATATAAATTGAAAGGTGGTACATTAGGGAATGCCAAGGGAAACTGAAAGCACTTTTCATGCAGAAGACTCTGGAATTTATTTTGTAAGCAATAGGAATGGCTAACTAAGCTTTAGAGTAATTTGGTTATGTTGTTAAAGTAGTGGATAGTTTAGAGGATGAAGAATCTGACAACAATGAGATCTAGGAAATAGAATAAATTAGAGATACAAAGCCTCCCTTCATCCAGAAATTCCTTGTCTGCCTGTAGCCAATTGTGGTTTAAAAAAATCCAGCTTTCCTAAATTATAAATTGCATGCCATTCAGAATAGTATGATGAAATCTTGCACCATCCTGTTTATCCTGGGATATGAATTGTCTTTTTGTTCAATGTAGGCATCCTATACAGTGGCCTTCTCCATGATCACATTCCCCATCCAAACCTTGGACTCAAACTGCTTATATTCAAGAAACTCTTATTTAACTTTTAAGAATTGTCTCAAAGTTCGAGTGGTAATGCTGGCATTTCAAATACTCCAAAATGAAGCTTTAAAATACATTTTTATTGCAAGAAGTAAGTATGCTATTCATATATATATATATATATATATATATATATGTTGTGTATATAAGGCCTGATACTGTCCATGATTTTAGATATCCACTGGAGGTCATAGAGTATATCTCTTATGGATGAAAGGGGCAATTGTAAGCATCTGTGCTTTTATGACACATACATGTTTCTTAAACCTATAAATCATATTCATTTCTTTGTATGCTGGTACCAGGTCTTGAACTCAGTGTCTTGTACTCTTGTGCAACTTTTTTTTGATCCCAACTGGTGCTCTACCAATCCAGCCATGCCTCAAGTCCAGCTTTATTGCTGGTTAATTGGAAATGGAATCTCTCAGGTTTTTCTTTCCACTCTGGCTTTGACCTGAAGTCCTCAGAGTTACAGACCCCCAACTAATTAATTCTAGTTTTATAACAGGCTCAGCTTAATACCTACCTGTGACAACCATTCTTAGAAAGATAGAAATAAATTTAACTTTGTTAAAAATGCTATGAACAATTAAAGAAAGCATTAATTAGTTATAAAATGTTAAACATGTTAAAATATTACAATTAAGGCAGAAAACAAGGAGGCCTACTGAGAAAGAAAAGCAGCTCTCCTGATCTTACATATATCAGATGATTGTTAATATGGCATGATAGGGAATAAACAATTTCAGGAAAGAGTCACACTAGACAAGAAAAGCCTGTGAATACCTGTAATGGAGTGAGAAAAACCAAGAATATTCCCTAATTAGGTTTGAGCATGATGAAAAAGAGATGAAAATTATACAAACTACAATAAATTTCAAGCATCATCCTCTGTACACAACATGAGTGACTGTTAGGTTCTTACCAAACAGAGCTTTAGCATCTTTCCCTTCCAACTACTCGATCAATAAAAATTAAGAAATGCAATAAAGGAATTAACCATACTTTCCGCAATACCTAGAACAGCAAAACTTAATTGGATTTTCTCCAGAATTACCTACCAGAACTCATCCAGTAAAAATCTGTTCACAGCTTGCTCTTAGTGAGATACTTCATTGTATTCTCAAGATCAATGGTTTTCCTTGTATAGCAAACAATGAACCCAACCATGTTTGATTCTGGAAATCATGTGCTCTTTGACTTGTGGGTATCTATATTACTGTAAATAGGAAATATTCTAAAAGCAATGCGGGGGCAAAATATACATTCCTAGAAAGAATGCAAGAGAAGCAATACCTTCAGCATACATTTGTTTCACTTAAAGGTAAAGGGAATATTCCAAGAAACGAATGAGCACCACTTGTTGTTGAAGAATCTGTGTCTTGCTAGTGTTAGACAGAGGATAAGGAGGCAAAAAAAAAATCCAGCCAGAGGGGCACTCATGACCTGTAGATTGACTTGGAGCTCTCACACTGGAAGACAAAAATACCTTTTATAAAGTTCATGGTGACACATTGTGACTTAGCAATGGCTTTCTTGAGAACAAACAAGATGATTTTTGTCACCGTGAGAAGTCATCAGGAGCTCCAGACAGCTGTACACAGAACTAAATGGTAAACTAGAAGATGAAGGTTGATTTGTAACTGTTAGACTTCATGTAGAAACAAAAAAAATAATGACTTTTATTACATGATCCATCCTTCTTGTCTCAGGCATAGTATGATACTGGGGCTAGATGATTCTAAGAGCCTTTTAAATATGGGTTCATTTTTGAAACTCTCTTTTCAACAGCAAGGTAGAGGCTAACAAGGGGCCATGTTCCTTAGAATTCTATTTTTGTTCTCTTTTTCACAGAATATACTGTAGCTCCTAAGTGACTTCTATTGATTATATCTGAGGGACCAGGGGAAAGAAAAGTATAGAGGAAGTTACTACTTTCCCTCTTAGTTTCTGCTGCTAGAGATATGGAGGAAATGGGAAGGTAATAGAAAAGAATGTACTCTATCTCGATTTCTGCCATTTTTTTTCTATGTAATAGACTTTACTCCTGTTTGTTTGGATGAATACTTTTTCCCCTATGAAACTCCATGTAAGAATTGAGTTTTCAGTTAGGTATGATGGTACATATCAGTAACTCTAGCACTCAAAAGGCAGAGGGAAGAGAATCACAAGTTCCAGGATGAACAGAGTTACATAGTGAGAACATGTTTCAGAAAAAAGAAAAAAAAAGATTGTCTTCAGGGAAACCTTTACACCTTTACACCTCCATCAAGTTGTCTCCTTCCTTCTACCTATATGACAGTTACCCCAAGTTAATGTAATTGATTTACTTATACGTTGTGGTGTTTGATTTCATGGAGCCACATATATTTGACTGAGCTGATTTGAAGATAAACCAGGTGTGTGTAACAAATATGAGATCACAGGGTTAAAAAAATCTAATGTTCTAACTTTTCCTATGCTATTTTTATTCATAAAAATAACTTGGATGCAGTTTAGTTTTCTATTCTACAAAAGTAAAGGCTTGGAGAGATCTGGGCATCACTTTAGACATTGTAGTTGTAGACTTTATAGTTGTTTGCATACACTTTGTAGTTGTTTGCATAATTTGCATTAAAACAGTAATATGTTTGTAGGCATATAAGAGCAAAGGGAGCAGCAACACCAAGGTTCTGCTGGAGAACTAAGGGTCAACTAGGAAATTTGAGTTAAATTACTTGAGTATTTGCCAGGCACCAGTGGCTCACACCTATAATCCCAGCTACTCAGGAGGCTGAGATCTGAGGATCACAATTTAAAGCCAGCCTGGGCAGGAAAGACCGTGAGACTCTTACCTCCAATAAACCACTAGAAAACCAGAAGTGGTGCTTTGGCTCAAGTGGTAGTACGCTCGCCTTGAGCTGAAGAGCTGAGGGATAGTGCCCAAGCCCAGAGTTCAAGCCCCACAACTGACAACAACAACAACAAAAATCAGTTGAGTTTTTCTCAGGGTCACCAAATCTGCCATTTAGACTTGAAAACAATCAAGAGTAGTATAACTTATTAGCCTTGTACTTAAGTATAATTCATATGATGGCCTTGGAATCTATTGAATTATCTTGAATATGAAACAGTTTATATCACTAAGCTGGGAAGACCTGTGCTTTGTAGAAATGACTTCAAAGTTTATGTACACACAGTTAACCTGTGTCATTAAAGAGTAATTCCCTTTCTACATTTTGTATCTAAAAAATAAAAACAAATATTCAGCTGCCAGGAACTAGCTATGAGAACAGTGTGATTTCAAATAAATTAAATAGCTACAATAGGTCTGGCATTATGAAGATGATGTTTACAAATGATTGGGTTGCCTTTGAACTGTTTTCACAAAGAGCAACACTGGCTTACAAAACAAGGACCTTTCCATTAACAAAATTATGTTATTTCCTCCAGCTGGTTTTATAAAAGAGATAGGTAATTTTATTTTGTACTACCAGATGGAAAAGTAACAGTATATTTTTTATGCAAAGTAAATTAAAAATGCATATATATTCTTGGCAATATGTAAATATCAATCCATATATATGTATATATATAATGTACAACATCATTATGATGTCAAGGAGTGTGTCATAGTGATGCTGGAAAGTTTATGTTAAATATCAGTATATTGGTGAATATAATCTGAAAGAGTGGCAAGGATGGTTCTAGACATAGTCTGCCTTTAATGTTATTCTCCAATTCTGTATAAACCTGATAAGTCATCAAAACAGTGGAATTTTCCCATCCGAAAAAAATTGCTATAATTATATTCAAATGATGATCAAGGCTGTAAAATTACTTCCTATAAAGCATCGCCTTTGAGTAAAGAAGTCATTTGTGTAAATGCTAGGTATTAGATATACTCAGTGTGAGGTTCACAAAGTGATTATTTTCTAAAAAAACAAAAGAGAAAGAAAGAAAGAAAAGCAGAAAGCACATTTACTCTTTTATTTTTGGTGTGAGGCCAAAATAAATGCTCCAAAACCTTTAAAAATGTTTTGTACTGAAATGTTTCCAGAAAAACAAAGCATTTGTTCTCAGTAACAGTCCATTTAACTGAGACTGTGTTCCTCTATGAAAACATTGCTCTGCCTCTCCCTTGTCATGGAGATGACTAGTGGGATTGATATCACCAGAGGAATTACAGAGTGTCAGCATTTCCCTTGGATGATCCTGACTTTGCGAAGTCAGTACATTTTACTTTTCTATTGTATTCATAGCAGAGTCTTCCAGGCTTAGTGACATAAGAAAGCATACATTTATTGTGCTATAGCTCTTGATGTTAGATGTTCCAAATACAGCTCAGTAAACCAAAAATCAAGGTAATACACTTCTGGAGGCTCCAGGAAGTATTCCTATCCGTTCTTTTTTCTAGCTCCTAGATGACTCTTGGCTTCTGGCCCCTTCATCCATTTTTAAAATACATCCATCACTCCAACCTTTGATTCTGTCATTATACCTTTTTCTTGACTTTGACACTCTTGTTAACCTCTGTAAGGGTTTTTTGGATAACTTGTGTAACTAATCTAGGAGACTCTCTTTATCTCGGTGTCCTGATCTCAGTCACCAATGCCTCTGGCTGATGAAAAATTAGAGGCCAAGTACAGCAAAAACTTTTGGATTTCACAAGTCATGCATTAATAAAGGGTACCCTTATAATAGTTAAAGCGACAAATCTTTATGATTATTGGAATAATGACCATTCATTGGGGCTCACTTTATGTTTCCTCTGATCTTGTCTCACCTTTGTCTATTGACAATCTCTTTCTCTTTCTCACAAATAATTAGAGGTGTACTCATTTTCAGATAAGTCTCTCTAACAAAATTTCGGCTTTGAAATCATCATAGGAGTACTGTTCAAAATGTTTGTTGTTTCAATTCAACTCTGGAATCCTCCTGAGACCCATCTGTGGGTTGCTTGATGTCCAGGGGAGTGGGGTTCAGAGGTGGCCATTGAGAGACGACTGGAACATGAGACCTCTCATCACATCAATTCCTGGGCAATACCAGAGCCGAAGGTATATTTTGTCCCTGAAGCTTTCCTCTCACTCTGCTTCCTGGCCACCATAGAGTGGGTGAGCTCCTCCGCCACACGCTTCCACCACCATGATATCCTGCCATTCCTTAAATGTAAAGTGGTGAAACAGATGACTTCAGACTGAAAAATCATGATCACAATAACCCTTTTTCCCTTTAAGCGGACTCAGGTATTCCGTCATTGCGACAGAAACTTGACTAGTGCAGTAAGTTTAAATTGAAAAATCTCTGAAGAAAGACAGGTCTTGGAAGCTAGACAGATCCAAGCCAACACATAGAAAGTGTAACATCTCAAGGCTGGCTTGTCTTGCCCCCTGCATCAAACAGATCCTCTAATAATATGTGAACTTTCAAATAAGATATCTGGGGTGTACTGTACACAGCACATCTCCACCTTTTGTAACATTTTCTATCCCCCTAAGACTATAGCTTCCGTGTTTATTCATTGTATGTTATGCTTAATCACATATGCTATTAAAATATCTTTAGATAGTAATATTATGAATTTGGGGACTTTTTATGCAGAGGTTCAGTGAATACATTAACAAACAGGTTGTTCTGGGTCACCTTCTCCTTTGCATTTAGGGAAGAAAGGAAAGATTTGAAGACTGACCATCTAACTCCTTTTTTAATTTTCATTTTAATTTTTTATTTGTCTTTAAAAATATTTTATTGTAAAGATACTGTACAGAAGGAATACAGTTACATGAGTAAGATGAGTATATTTCCTATTGAGCATTGTTACCTTCTCCTTTGTTTTTCCTCTACTATCCTTTCCCTCCCCACTTCCCCAAGTCCTCCCTCCCTCCTTCCCAAGTAGTAAAGTTCATTTTCAACATAGTTCTCATTGTTACATGGGCCAACCTGTATCTTTGTTTCAGCATGTTGTTATTTCCCTTCCTCTCCTCAAATTAGAAAAATGTATATTCAAGATGCAGGGCACCAGAATCAAATACAGTGACAACAGGGGTTATATCATGGGGGGAAGAACATACAAAAGAAACAAAAAAATCACACAGTACATTAAAAACAACAGCAACAAAGAAGAAAAACCTCTTGTGTCCCTATCTTGGGGTTCATGTCACTTAGTATCATCTTATATGGTCATATATACATAGCTTTTGACCTTTTCTGCTTGTCTGGTAAGATTATCCTAGATGTATACTAGTTATTGCAAATAAGGGAAACCATGGGATCTATGTTTCTTTGGGCCTGGCTTACTTAATATAATTTTTTCCTAGTCTTTCCATTTCCTAACAAATGGGTGTCATTCTTTCTGATAGAGGCATAGAATTCCATTGTATATATATCACATTTTTTGATCCATTCTTCTACTGAGGGGCATCTGGGTTGCTTCCATATCTTAGCTATAGTGATTAATGCTGTGATAAACATGGTTGTACTTCTTTTACTTCAAAATACACAAACACATTGACAGGTGACACTGAGTAAAAGGAATGAGACAAGGGACATAGCATACCTGGCCCATGGTATCTATGATTATACTCTATTTCTCTGTGGGTGAATGGAAGCACTCATAAATGTGAAGGGCTACTTATGAGTTGGTCATACAATACAAAATTCAAAGGATTTGAAGGAGTACAACAGCCTAGTAAAATCTTTCTCCTATCTGTTTCCTCTCAGATGACGAGTTCCTTTTTCTAGAAATGACCACTGTGTTCAATTTTATATTACTTACCTTGTTTTCAGAGATATTTCAAACATTCAAAAAACATTTGACCTTTAACAAATTTCATCTTTCATCTTCTTTGGAATTCACAGGGAAGAGAGTGCTCAATGCTAGGTGCATGTTTTTCTGTGAGTGATGAAGTTAATGTGAGTTCAGAATTCTGGACTTAGTCTTATCTCTTTAATATTTTTCTCCAGCCAGTCATACTTATCATACCCACTTTCTCTTCTTTAAGCAGCACAACAAAAATATAGTTTAATTGGATAATCATTGGTACGGCATCTCTTATCTGTACCCTTTGAAGATTTTTTATAAGCCTGTAGGAGTCTTCTCTATTGAGAAATTTGCTGTAAAAATCTTGGGTTAGCCATAATTTTTTCTTTTTATCTTGTTGTCAGAGCTATGACTGGAGGCTTTTCACATTAGGGAAATTATAAAAATCTTTGGAAAATGATACCAGGTCTAATAAATTAACACTCCTTTTTCTTAGGAAGAGAGAATGCCACCATAACATGAAACATTGTGTTAAGAAATTGTATCTCTTTATCACCTCACCCCAGAAAGAACGGCAAAAATCAAGAACTCTAATAACAACAGATGCTGGAGGGGATGTGGACAGAAAGGAACCTTACTTCATTGTTGGTGGGAATGTAAACTTGTCCAACCACTTTGGAAAGCAGTATGGAGGTTCCTCAAAAGACTTCACATAGAACTCCCCTATGACCCAGCAATCCCACTTTTGGGCATTTACCCAAATGCTTACAAACAAGACCACACTAAAGCTACCAGCACAACTATGTTTATTGCAGCATTATTTACCATAGCTAAGATATGGAACCAACCCAGATGCCCCTCAGTAGATGAATGGATCAAGAAAATGTGGTATATATACACAATGGAATTCTATGCCTCCATCAGAAAGAATGACATTGCCCCATTTGTTAGGAAATGGAAAAACTTGGAAAAAATTATATTAAGTGAAGTAAGCCAGGCCCAAAGAAACATAGGTCCCATGGTTTCCCTTATTTGCAATATCTAGTATATGTACGAGTCAAGCAGAAAAGGTCAGATAATGTGATGTCAGGAAAATGAACCCTTAGATATGTATTTTAATGTTTTTTCTTTCATACATGTGTTTCTAACGCATTTATAAGATTATCTCTTTGTTGCTTTGTATGTCCCTCCCCCACAGTATAACCCCTGCTTTCACTATATTTGATGTCAGTATAACTTGTGGAGGAGATGGGGAAAAACCAGTTGTTTAAGGATACAGGTGGATCTGAGGCAACAATGAGAAGTACAAGTTGTCATGTCCAAAACGAGCTTTACAACGTCGGTGCGGGGGGAGGGGGGTTGGGGGGGGAAGGGGGTGGGAGGGAGGGGGGAAGGAGAAGGATTGGGATGGGGGGAGGGGGGAGGCTGGGAAGGGATGGGAAGGGTAAACAAAGGAGGAGGCTGCAATGCTTGGTAAGAAATGTACGTATTATCCTGCCCATGCAATTGTAACCCCTCTGTACAGTATGTTCACAAATAAAATAAAATAAAATTTAAAAAAAAAAGAAATTGTATCTCTTATGGAAACTAAGGTGTTAGAAATCTTGATAAGGTAAGCTCTGAATAGTTTCAGGTTATTGAAAGCAACATTATAACTGTTAGGGCACTTCCTTCGTGGACTAATTAGACAGTGCATTAAAAAAATTCTTTACCTGGTATAGAGAGAGAAGGAACATTTGGTTTGATTTAATTTAGGAACTCTGAGAATGCTTCCTTCTCTAGCCAGTAACACACTGAGAAAGAAATCCTCTTTTATGCTTTGAAGATGGCAAAATTAAATTTCAGCCCGAGGTTTACTGAGAATGTGTCCCAGTCTCCTATGGAGTTTCATCACAGAAGCTAAGTGACTTCTATGTAGACAGAGTAGTGTCTGTTGGCTTAACTCCCTCACCTGCATTTTAAATAGTAGGAAAAACATATGCAAACGAATAAATCTAAACAAAATAAGACAGAATAAAAAAAAACAAGAAAAATAGTGGAGAAACTTTTCTTTATTAAAATGAGAAGGTAGATACAATTTCATACTAATATCCTAAATAATACCTTCCTTTACAAAACAATTTGTTTTAGGGCCCAAACTGAAAGGCAACACAAAGATAAAATGCAAATCTAGAGTAATGTTCTAGACATGAGAAAGTTCACCACTCCTCTCAGGAAAGGTAATGGGTACAAGTGCCATTCCACCACCGGTGAGCACCAGAACTTCTGCCTGGCGTAGATTTCATCCCTACAGAACAGAAGTGCTTCAAGTTGAACAAAACATCTCTTATCATGATGCCATTGGGTTTCTGTTGAGGCCCACTCTGCTGGAATACCTTCAGCTTGGCAGAATCTCTTTCCATTCCCTTGTATTCTTGTCTTTATAGCTCAAGACTGCTTTTAACCTCCTGTTAGTGTAGACAACCATCATCCAGCTGGTAACTCTTACAATGTCTTCCTCAAACTGATTCCCAACCGTGGAATCTCTTGCTCTGCCTCTTCCAAAGATATGTGCCTTTGGTGATCGTATTTAAATGCCAAGGTCTACTCATGAGCAACGTTCTTGATTAATTTTTTAAGGGGCCTTGTTTACTTTAACATCTCAGATAGATCGTGATCTATGCTTTATTCTTTTATAAAATTACATGTCCTACAATACTGTCATTTTTATGAGTTGTTTCAGGTGGAAGTCCTGCTGTTTCTGTTTTTATTTTTATCTCTTAGAGAGGATTTCTTTGCAGGTAATAATTATTTTGTGACTGCTGTGTAGTTATTTTGGTGGGATTTTGTTTTGTCTGGATTTTTGTTCCTTGGAAAGGGGCTTACTATGCAGCCCAGCTTTCTTTGAACTGGCGATCCTCCTGTTCTCCCCTGAAAGTACTGGAATGACAGGTGTATGCCATCATTTGATACATTTTGGTTTTTAAAAGGTGAGAATCACAAGTACATGAAATGCTTTTAACTTTATCCCCCCTTCTGGTTTCATGGCTTGAACTGAAGGCCACTCTGATTCAACTTCCTTTGCTCATGGTTAGCATTCTACTACTTAAGCCACAGCTCCAACATGGCATTTTCCTAGTTAAAGTGGAGATGGACAATCTCAGACTTTTCTGCCTAGCCTGGCTTGGCACCACGGTCCATCACATCTCAGCCTTCTGAACAGGAAGGATTACAGGAATGATCTACCAGCATTGAACTGAAATGCCTTTTAACTTCTGGAAGGTAATATTTTTCTCTAAAAGGAATAACCATCAACATAGTAAAGAGTATCTTTCAAGGTCCTAGAATTCATCATCATGAAGCATATGAGTTTCCTGGTTCCTGTAGACTTTGCCAGCCCTTCAACACTATGATATAGCCCTTAACCTTGAAATCTTATTACAGTTCAAATGGCTTTGAAGTTTCTCTCAAATAATTATCTTATGCAGATTGCCTCCTCTTTTTGAGTAGATTGCTCCTATGTATTTCATTACTGAGACAAAGTTATGAGAAGAATTGCTTTGTAGGTTTCTCTGTTCAAATCTTTATCTTGGTTTGTGATTGAGTTATGAAAAACATGAAATACCATCACAGTACGCAAGATAATGTAGAATACAAAGTTATAATTATTTGTCTGTGATTTCCTCTGACGTCAGTAACTTCCAAATGGCTTCTTGTACATTTAGACCCTTGTATACTTGGAAAAGGAGATGTGATTTAATGCAAAGGAAAGAGGGCTGAGAGTGAAGTGAACCAGTGACAGTCAGCCAACTCTGAATAAAAGCTTATTCCCCAAAGCATTTGGTTTCTTAATTTTCAAATCTTGGAAGCCATACCCTTGAAACTTTTAAAAATTATACTTATTAGTTTAAATTAGTAAGATTTCCATATATAAATCTATCCACCTTCCTTCTAGTCTCATATGGAAACCTTTTCATCCTATTTAGCTTTCTTTCTTTCTTTCTTTCTTTCTTTTTCTTTTTCTTTTTTGCTGGTCCTGGGCTTGAACTCAGGGCTTAGGTGCTGTCCCTGAGCCACGTTTTACTCAAGGCTAACACTCTACCACTTGGACCACTGCTCTACTTCTGGCTTTTATTGTGAACTTTTCTGCCTGATCTGGCTTTGAACCACGATCTTCAGATCTCAGCCTCTGGAATAGCTTGAGCCACTGGGGCCCACCCTCTTTACCTTTCTTGTAGGACTTGTTTTTGTAGACATAGTCTTTTGAGAATTATACAATCGTGTATTTGCAAGCAACTTTCACTTCACTATTCTTTTCCACATATCACAAATGAAGACTCAGAAGGGCAGAGATATAAGCATGTCTCTAAAAGTCAATGATGTCCTAGAAAGATTCTGAACTCCAATCTGATTTCAGTTACTTCTAAACCTAACAGAAATCTTACGTGTCAATTGACCCAAGGCAGGTTCTGCCACCTGGCCCCACATCATTGGTTGTCTCTCCATCTCCCCACTCTCACCTTCAGCTCTTCTTCTCTTCATCTTCATCTTGCCACTTTGGTTGCAATCCTGGATTTGCTTTCTTAATCCATATCTCCATATCTGATCCATTACCAGGGGCTGTCACTGTGGACTCTTCCTTTGCTCTCCTTCCATATCTATTAGCTGCAACATCATTTTGGTTATTTGTTACATTTTTCCCCTTTAGAGTTAACTTTCAAAATGTCTCCATTATCTCCTAATGCATCTGCAAATAATTTACTGGCAAGAATTATACCATATATGTCTCTTTACCTTCTCCACCTATTATTTTGATGCTTGGTATGACATAAAAGCTTAATTTCCCCTTGCTGAATTCCTTTGTAAAATTGATCTGAAAATTTGGTGGGAGAGTGGCAAACATGTTACAAAAGTTACAAATACAAGTTAACATTATTTCCAAACTGAAGTTTCCATCCATCTTTATCCAGTGATGGTTTATATAATTATTTTCTATTAGCTTCCAACTATCTGTCCCAAAAGATAGTCATTATTTTTCAGTGTTGATCTTATAAGAATCCGCATATCCATAGTCTTCTATAGTAAGATTCTGCTAGTAGTAATGGCCAATACTGTCTATTAAGTCCATATAGTATGCTCTAAAATCTCAAAGGCATGTGATTTATTTCATTATTTTACATATATCATCTATAGTCCTGAACTACTTACAAAAGCTACTATTTCTTCTAAATACAGAAGGAACTAGTGATTTTTTTACATGTAACAGTAAAAATAACTCATTAATGGATTCCATTAAGTTCTAATTTCAAAGCCTTTGATTTTTTTCTTTATGTAATATTGACAGTTTAATATAGCCTTTCCTGATGCAGGATAGAACCAGTGTTTCAAATACATATTTTTCTTGTTTTCTTATGCAACATATTGATTTTTTTTTTTGTTGATCGTGGGGCTTGAACTCTGGGCTTGGGCGCTGTCCCTGCACTCTTCAGCTCAAAGCAAGCACTCTACCACTCAAGCCAAAGCACCACTTCTGGTTTTCTAGTGGTTTATTGCAGATAAGAGTCTCATGGACTTTCTTGCCTGGGCTGGCTTTGAACGGCGTATGACCCTCACATCTCAGACTCATGAGTAGCTAGGTTTACAGGCGTGAGCCACTGGTGCCTGGATCAATCTATTGAATTTTTAATGTTATTTTAAATGGAAGCAAAATGAGCTATGTAGGACAGAATAGAAAGTAGAGAAAATTTTAAAAAAGAAAAAGAAAACATTTAAGCCAGGTGCCAGTAACTCATGCTTATAATTCTAGCTACTGGAAGTGGAGCTGTGGCTCAATTGGTAGTGCATCAGCTTTGAGGGGGAAAAACAGCTAAGAGTCAGGGCCTAGGACCTGAGTTCAAGTCCTAGTACCAGTACAAATCAAAAAAAGAGAGAAAGCTATATTGATCTACATTGATTTTGTTATTCAAATATTACTGAATTTCCAAGATAATTTGATTCTTCAAAATAGCTTCTTTTCAAGTGCTTTGTAAATACTGTCTTTTCTAATATCAGATTCTACTGTAAAAATTCCTAAATTTAGGGATTTTAGAATAAATAATAAGTTGGTTCTGTCATACTCACATTTCATGCTTTTGTACAGTTTTCTTTGAAATGTCGGAAGAACTATGCTGATGTGGGATGTATTGATGAATAAAATTTGAGAAAATAAATTGTACTCACTGTAAGATATCTTAGCCAACAAATTTCACATAGATTTAATTCATTTTTTAGGAAACTTTCCCCATATAACTTATTGTTGCTCACAAGCCACTTAACTTATTAAATTAACAAGCTGGGAAGCCACAAATTGCAGAAATTGAAGACAGATAAAATATAAACATAGATGCCATTACCTGTTGATAAGACAATGTTGTAATGACAAAATTGTTGCTAACTGACAAGAAGCACCAGAGATGCAGTGTCTAAAGTTAAAACTGGTCTGTGGCAGGGGAAATACTCTAAACTGTAAATCCCAGGTGTTCAGATATGCCAATCTCTAAAACACAGAAAACCTTGAGTGTTGAATTGTGGCTAGCAAAAATGAGCTTTCCGGTTTAGTATATGTTTCACACAAAGAGATGAGAAGTGGTCCCAAGTAGAGAGAATTCATACTATGGCTCGACTTCATCTGGTTTGTGGTTTGGGAAGCCCTGAAAAGCCAGTTTTATTGTAGAACACAATAAATCTAAAACTTCTACTAATGCTTCTGAGGTATCTCTAAATTTAAAGATTATACTGTGACTGAACTGGGTTTCACACAGATTTAGAATCAGGTTTTTCCCTCCATCAAAATGTATGTGATCCTCCCTATTCATTTTTAAATATATGAAATTAAGAGAGGACGCTAATTTGGACAGGAGTCCTGGCTCTTTACAAAAAACCATTTGTGATTAAAAATGAGATGAATGTTTATCATGTAATTTAAAGCACTTCCGTTGGTATTCACACAAAAGATTAGTATTTTGGATAAAACTTTAATTTGAAGAAATACGTTCCCTAAATGCATGTAAAGAAGAGATAAATTGGTTCTAGCCTTAAAAAAATTTTATTTTTTGCCTCCAACCTTTCAAAGCCTATTCATCTCTAGAAATTTCTAGTTTTCTTTATCAATGTTATCATCACAATGAACATATTTCATCACAATTAACATATTGTCTTGCCAAAAATATCTTGACTCAATTAGTGATTAGTGTCCTGCTTCACATCAAGATGTTTTCTAACCAAATGGTTTTTTTTTAAATACAGTAAAATAATGCTAGTTCTACTTCTTCATTTTGTGGAAGAGGAAAGTAGATGACAGATATTAAGTGACTCAAAGATTACAATAATTTCTTAGTGATAAGTTAGGAATTCACATAAATTCTGTTCCACACTAAGTTACTTCTCTGCATGCTAAAAAATTATTACAATGGAAATGGTATCTGTAATTCCTCAAAGGTTATTGCTATTCAAATTTAAAATCCACAATAGGTAACAAAAATGGCATCAGAATATTGAGCAAATGGATATGAATAATATTAACCTATTATATCTGAAGAATAGCTTTTCCTCCTCATTAGAGAACATTTTTTCTAGCAATGATGTGAATATTCATGTCTATCAAGTCAAATAATCCAGGATATCTGTCATCTGCATACTACTAGGTAAACACTGATGCTTATTTAATTGCTCTCATTTTCACTGTTTTAAAAATCACACTCCAGAAATATTTGTTAGTATATAATGTCATGTTTGTTAAATGTTATAGTTTCCAGGATCACAGATTTTTTTTTACATTAGCTACCATTTGGGCAGAAACTTAATCATTATCTTAATATTATTCAAATCATAATGGATATGGATTTCATCTATGTCCTGATGCTGTGCTTGATTCAATTGCACTTTAGTTGATGACTGCATCTTCTTTGTTCAGAATTGTCATTATCTTTGAGTGTTAGGGAGTTTTAAAACTGAAATATTTATGTGTGATTCATTACAGAGCAGATATTTATCATGACCTAGTTAAATTTAGGTCATCCACTAGGTCCTTTTGGAAGTGTAAAGATAAATATGGAACCAGAGTTCTTACCTAATTCAAAGACTATCAGCTCTCTATGTTAATTTGTAGCTAACTAACTGAATAACCAAATTTAGATTTTAAAAATTTCTTCTGAATGAAGGTTATATGCACACAACAGTTTATGGACAATTAGAAGCAGGAATAAAAATAATGAAATACATGTCATTTTGGTAAATGGCTTATACTACAAACTAAGTACCACAAAGGCTTCATTGGAATCAGTTATTTCATTGGAGGCAAAAATGATAAGATCAGGATGAGAAGCCAATTTCTGATA
This sequence comes from Dipodomys ordii, assembly GCF_000151885.1. Lineage (NCBI taxonomy): Eukaryota > Metazoa > Chordata > Mammalia > Rodentia > Heteromyidae > Dipodomys > Dipodomys ordii. The sequence continues at coordinate 2,292,060 of NW_012267220.1, read as the reverse complement.
AGAATTTGTGTGTGTGTGTGTGTGTATGTGTGTGTGTGTGTATGTGTGTGTGTGTGTGTGTGTGTGGGTGTGAGAGAGAGAGACAAAGAGAGGGAAAGAGTACATAAGAGCTGTTAGTCAAATCTCTCTCACTCTCATATTGAGGTAGCATTTGGAATTCTGTATGGAAATCAGATTAAATGTAAGAGTAAAGACCTGAGATTATTGTTGTATAAAGAAAAATTGTCTCCCAGTCCCCCCCCCACTTGGAGAATGACACTTTTCAAAAGGAAATGTACTCATTACCTGGCTTATGTAACTAACTCCTCTGTATGTCACCTTCACAATCAAAGTTTTTAAAAAGAAAAAATGTTTTGATATGAGATGTGCTTTCTATTGTAGATATAGAATAACAAAAAGTATTATGTGTTATTTTAACATTTTGAAAAGGTTTAATTATTATGACTTTAAGGAAAACTTTCTGTCATTTTGAAACTATGCCATTTTGTTCTCATTTTGAGTCAGGAGAGATGACTTATGCAATTCAGGATTTGAGAGTCCCATTGTGGCTCAGCCATATGAAGTCACAGTGCCTTCAACATTCACAGGATTGTCTGTAAAACACCCAGGGAAAATCGCAAAAATGACTGTCTGGCGTGTTGCTCTCTGAGGTGGAATTGTGGAAAATTAAGAGCGTAAATAATGAAGTCATGGCCTTGTCCAGATCTGGTTTCTTGTCCAGAGTATGTTGCTCAACATACTTTTTTAGGGCTTTGGACAAGTGATTCAATTCTGAGTTTCAATTTCTCAGATGCACGAAGCAGATCCTTAATGTTGACTTCAACCTTATTATGAAGAATAAAGGAAATTCATGCTTGCAAGTATGTACCATATTTGCTGATAACTACCTTTAAAATCATCATTCTTACCTAATGTTACATATGTGCATTTAGGACTGGGAATGAATAAAAATAATGATACTGAAGCCATTTAGGACTTAGTTATGGTAATTAATCAGACATTAGACAAATTGGCACAATTTGACCCATCCAGGTAGGTGAGCATATAGAACTCTCCAACCAATGACAGAATCCTAAATTTGTAGAAGGTGTATGCATACTGTTGATCAGAAACTTCACAGTTCAGTTCCTAAATACCTTGCACTTGGAACATTGTCCAATTTGTTTATAACTGAACTGAAGAAATAATCTTAAAACACTTTCAAAAAAATTACTGATGTTACTCTCTGATATCAGGTCAGTTTTAAAGATTCCATCTGTTTCCTCTGATGTCCCTTATAATTCAACTTCTATTAACTCATGATTTTGGCTGATAGGAAACACACACATGCCATTTATTTCCCTACTACATGGTGAAGATAATACTAGCTAGAATGGGCTAAGCTTCAACAACTCCCTAAATTTAGAAACTTTTGTAAAGCAAGAAGCTTCTTTTTCCTTCTGTAACTGTACCAAGGTGCAGGCATCAAAGCGAACGAAGAGGCTTTTCTTTATAAAATGACTGCTTGATGAGACTGACAGCTTCTTGGGCATTTTTAATCTGAGGGCGCCCAGGGCAGTGTCTTCTCCTCAGCCAGAAGGGGGAGGAACCTGGAGGAACATGTGTAGGAGACGTGGTGAATTATAATTGAAATGGCACCTGTGACCTCCACTGGGTACGACCCAACTCACAAAGCCAAAGCTGACTGCAATGAAATAGCCAGGTTTTTGTGCCAAGAAAGAAGAGGACAATGGATTTTAATGAAACGCTAGCAGTCTTTGCCACATTTTCAATGTCAGGGAAAATGGACTTAGCTTGAATGTTTTTTTTTTGTATTCACTAGATGCTTTTGGGGAATAGCTCCTGAAATGTCAAAGGCAAATAATTTTCTCTGTTTCAGTATCTTGAACTCATTCATGTTACTTAGTGTTTAAAAACAAAACAGAAACAGTATCTTTTAAAAGTTGATATACACCATTGGTAAATGTTAACAAGGGAAGGGATTGAATTGGACATCTATCTATTAGTTTGAAAATTGACCCCTAAGCAAAACCATTAATCCATGCCAATTTCATGTTCTCCTTGGGTCACCATGGTAATAGAAATGAATCAGCTTTTCATGGAACCAAATCTGTACTTCAAAAATGTGATTTATATCAGGGATAATTTTCTTCAGTTTTCACATTTGTGATTTTTTGTAAAATGAATGTTCTGTTGATGTTAACCCTTTCCTCCAATATCAGTATCATAGTTTTGCTGAATAACCTTGAAATTACAAGCAAGAGATAAAGAAAGGATCAAGACATTTCACATTTATACTGGTGTTTAAAAGCATACAAAAGAGGCTTACCCTTTTATTGTTCTGGATGAATCTAGCCATACAAACAAGGCCTATATTTTTGTATTAATTTTTTAATATTTTATTTTATTTTATCTTTTTGTTAGTTGTGGGGCTTGAACTCTGGGTCTGGGCACTGTCTCTGAGCTTTTCAGCTCAAGGCTAGTGCTCTACCACTTTGAGCTACAGTACTACTTCTAGTTTTCTAGTGGCTAATTGGAGATAAGAGTCTTACAGACTGTCTTGCCTGGGCTGGCTTTGAACTGTGATCCTCAGATCCCAACCTCCTGAGTTGCTAGGATTACAGGTGTGAGCCACTGGTACTGGCTTTATTTATTTTATTTTTTACCTAATTCAGTGGTCACTGGATTTGGATCTAGGATTCACTCTCAATTTAGTTCCCTGCTAGTCTCTAAGCTCTAAAATCACTGTACTTTTCTTTATATAAACTCTGTATGAAACTAAACAATAAACATTACTTTTAGCTTAGACAAACATTAATTAGGCCACCTAACTAACCCTAACACATAGTAATAGAAACATAGTATTATATAGAAGCTATAGCAGATATTGAGTTCCCAGAGACAAAAGTTTCAGTGAGATTGTCCAATATTTGTTTGGTACCCACATAAAAACAGATCTGCCACATACACGAAGATGTATGTGTACAGCAGTTCTAGGAGCATTTCTAATCATGATGGAAGGAAGTTATAACTGGCTCTTGTGTATTCAGGAAATCAGTCTTCCAAGAAGAGTTCATGATATGCACTTTTACCTGCTAGCTCTCAGGGTCTGGAGATAGAATCATAAACGACCTCTGTTCCCCACTACTGTCAGACATCTCAGGTTGATTTGGGAGTCTAGTGTCTTTGGTGTGAGAGAGACTGAATTACTGTGCTAGTGGTTTTAGAAATCTTTTATCTAGGGACTGGCACCATCCCCTAAGGGATTTTCACTCTATAGCTTATTTTATTAGCTGGTGTTTTTTTTCCAGGCTAAATAATTTTCATCATTTTTAATCAAGTAAACCATGCAACCCATTTTAGGACTACCACTCAACTTTTTTTTATTTCCTGCTATTTCAATACTTGGTGAACTCACCCCAAACTTGATTTGCAACTGTCACTTGCAACTGTCATGTTCCAACAATATGAGAGAAAGAGACAGCACAGAACTACAGGGTTTCTCTACATACTCTGTCAGTACTCCTTCAGTAGTGCTTAAAGTATACATTAAAACTAAACAGAGCCTTAATGAGACAACACTGACCTAAAATAAGATGTATTATTAATAAGTTTGGGGATATGCATATAGTCCCATAAAGATATCATCAACATTAAAAAGGTGACCATATCCATTACCCCAAAACTATTCTTAGATTTTTTTGTTCAAAGCTGATGCTCTAGCACTTGAGCCATGACTCTACGTCTGCCTTTTGGTTATTGAATAGAGATCATAGTTTCACAGACTTTTCTTTTCTCACTGATACTTTTCTAGTTTTGAACCATAATCCTTAGATCTTAGTCTTTTGGGTAGTTAGGAGTACAGGTATTGAGCCACGAGTGCCTATCTCCTTGCGGTCTTCTACAATGCTCCTTCAACTATGGCCACTCTACTGTTAGTCAAAAATGGATCTAGAAATTTACTTATTACCTTATTTATGTAACTGTAATAAAAAGCTATTCAAATAAAAATGGATCTATATTCTATCACCATAAACTTGTTTGCATTATTGTAGAATTTTTTGTCACGTATAATAGATGTGTTGAATTGATGATTAATTTGTTATTGTTAAGTAGTATTCAATTTTATGACTATAACCATTTACCATTTACTTGCTGAAGAACATTTGAATTAATTCTAGCTTTTAGCTATTAAAAATTAAAATGCTGTAAATATGTAAGTGCATATGTTTAAAGATACGTATTTGTCTTTTCTCTTATGTAAGTGAGAACTACCCAGAATGCACTGGTTTGGTTCTGTGGCAAGGGTATGTTTGACCTTTAAGAAACAGCCAAATGGTTTTCTAGACTGAGCATGTTATATTCTCACACAGTTTGGATGATAGTTCTCCTTCCTCCAAATTCCCACCAATATGCAGTACGGCCAGTGTCTTCTTCAATGAGTTCTTTATTTTTTTTATTAATGTTTCAAAGTTCTTTATGGATCTTAACACAATTTTTTCCTAGCAGATAGTTTGCTTTGAGAAAGTTTATTTGCTAGTCTGGGGCTTATTATTCATTTTCTTAACTATGTCTTTTAAAGAGCAATAGTTTTAAAAATTTGATAAAGCCTGATTTAATCATCTGTCCTTCTATATATAGATTATACTACACATTCAGTGTCTTGTCTACAAAATGGTGAACAAACACATGACCATAGGACTTTTCTTTCTAACAGATTTAAAATTTTGTATTTAGATCCCAAATCCATTTTTTGTTACTTTGACCCTTTAGAGCTGAAAGATATTTATCGTCTAAGGCTGAAATTACTTTGAAATTTTTTCAGGCATTACAAGATAAGCTGTTTCAGGTCAGGAAACATCTGTTTGTTTTCTTCTAGAGAACAGATAAAGATTAATGCTCAGCAGGTTTTTTGGGAAATACCGTCCAAGAAGACTGGGAAAAATAGGAAGAAAAGTGGTTCCCATAAAATTCCTAACAAATCCCACAGACAGTGATGCGCCTATAGGTTTGTCCCAAGTTGAGAAAGAAAACTTTGTATCTCACCTTAGCCAATTACATCATTCAGGCCATCCTCAGAAGAGGATCCATTGGAGGAGTTAGGGTAATTCCTGAAGATGGACATCCAAGAGCCTTCAGTAGTCACCCCCACCCCATCACTGCTAGGAAATAAGTTCCTGAAACTGAAGAAGGAATGTCTTCAGAGGAAGGGGGAGTGGAAGATATTCCATCCTAAAGCTTACTGTTTGGTCAAATTATTTTGTCCCCAAGACAACAGTGGACCAAGTAAGCCAGATGGCTTCTGTAGGTTTTTAGATACACAAATTCTTGCTTGAAATAACAGCAGATGGGAGCAGAATTTTTTTGTGAGATTTGGTAAGAACTTTATTTTAAGCAAAGACAATCTTTCAAATTAGGATAATGAAAATCCATCAAGGTAAAATAAAACACTCTCCCCTAAGAAAGTGATTCATGCTGACAGAATCAGTTTATTTCATATTTTAAATGAAAGTCTGACTGCTGAAAATTATTAACCTATGTATTTTCATGGAGAAATTGAGAGAATTTTAGCTTAAATCTATGTTGTTAGCCCAAGGGGGTAAATTTGATGAAGGCTAGAGAGAGAGCCACAGGCTAACAGTGACAGTTTCTAGCAAGAAGAAATATGCGAGATAGAAAAATGTGAAGAATGACTAAGTTGAAGTTTACTGGAGTAGATATAGGCTGGGAAACATATTCTAATAGGTGAATATAACCAGTGCTAGTTAGTAAATTTAAAGCCAAGAAACTAATTTCTGAGTAGTGATTGGTTTTGTTGTTGTTGTCGGTGGTGGTGGTGTTTACTTGTAGTTCTGCTCATTGAAACCAGAGCCTTATGCATACTAGCCTTATGCATACTCTAACAGAGCTATAACACCAGCTTTTCAGAGAAGATTTTAAAACTGCAAACAGTCATAACTTTATCTGAACGGAGTAAACATGAATGTCAAATTTACTGTTGTTCATTTTGTTTTAGAACTAGTTCCTCTACTTTAAAATGATTTAAAAGAGGCAGTTATTTTTTCCTGATGGAAGCAAGAATTCCATTCTGTGTGTGCATGTGTGTATATATTTATATCTCTATATATCACATTTTCTTGATCCATTCATCTACGAGGGGCATCTGGGTTGGTTCCATATCTTAGCTATGGTAAATAATGCTGCAATAAACATAGTTGTGCTTTTAGCTCTAGTATGGCCTTGTTTGTGGTCATTTGAGTAAATGCCAGAAGTGGGATTGCTGGGTCATAGGGGAGCTCTATGTGTAGTCTTTCGTGGAACCTCCATACTGCTTTCCAGAGTCGTTGAACAAGTTTACACTCCTACCAACAATGCGGTAAGGTTCTGTTTTGTCCACATCCCCTCCAGCATCTGTTGTTATTAGAGTTCTTAATTTTAGCCATTCTAACTGGGGTGAGGTGGAATCTCAATATTGTTTTGATTTGCATTTCTTTTATGGCTAGAGAAGTTGAGCATTTCTTCATGTGTCTATTGGCCATTCTTGTTGCCTCTTTAGAGAAGTCTCTCTTTAAGTCTTTAGACCATGTATTAATGGTTGTTTCTTTGAGGATTTGTTGTTGGGGGATTTAATTTTTTGAGCTCTAAGTACATTTTAGATATGAGACCCTTGTCCATTGTATGGCTAGTGAAGATCTTCTCCCAATCCGTGGGCTTTCTATTGATCTTGCTAGCTATGTCCTTTGCCATGCAGAATGCAATTTCATGCAATCCCATTTGTCCAACCTTTCTTTGATCTGTTGTGTTTCTGTGTCCTTATTAAGAAAATTTCATTTGTAAGGAAATGGAAAGACTTAGAAAAATACATATTAAGTGAAGTAAGCCAGACCTAAAGAAACTAGGTCCCATGGTTTTCCTTATTTGCAATAATTACTATACATTTAGGATAATCAGCAGATGAACAGAGTAACTCAATAGCTATGTACATATGTACCATATGTACCATATAAGATGATGCTAAGAGAAATGAACTCTAAGACATGTACAAAGGAGGGTTTTCTTTGTTGTTGTTGTTTTTAATATGCTACGTTTTTTTGTTTCTTTTGTATGGTTTCCCCCCTATGTTATATGCCCTGTTGTCATTGTATTTGATTTTGGTACCCTTGTGTTGTATATAAACTTATTTGAATTAAGGAAGGAAAAGGAAACAACAGAATGGTGAGAGAAAGGACAAGGGGGGAACCAATGCAATAGTGATATACACAAGACAATGTGTTGGAAATGATCTGTACAACCTGAAGGAAGGGGTAACAAGTTTAATAAATGTACTTATTACCTTACTTATGTAATTCTAACCCCTGTATACATCACCTTGACAATAAAAAGGATCAAATGATTTACTAGTTATGTTTCTCCTATGAATTAATATGCCTATAACTTCATGAACTCAGGGAAGATTTCTAAAAGTTTAAAGCAAATAATAATAGATATTTTTAACTAAGCTTTCTTTGTTTCTACTTGCCTTTCAATTCCTCTGATGTGAGTGGGAACCAGGAATTCACAGTTTTTAAACAGTTATTTCATGACTGATTCTGAGAAAGGTATATATATATATATATATATATATATATATATATATATACACATATATTATATACATATATACACGTATATACATATAATGTAATACATATACATATATGTATATAATATCCAAAACTACTGTCAAATGAAAAGTGTTCTGTTTTGAAAGTGAATTATTAGCTATGGATTATTATCAGCTTCTTTGAGTTGACATGAAAAATTCTAAGCTGAGATGAAAGCATTTAGTTTTCAATCTTAAAATGTTCTTTGGAATCAAATCAACGTCAATCACAACATTCACAAAGTACAGTGTTTTCGTAGGTACAAAACAGAATTTGTACAAAGCAGAATCTGAGACAATGACTCGCTCTGTGTGGAACTGGGGCTGGCCTGCAACTTGCTCTCTTCTTGTTTCTCCTGCTGTGTGCTGGGACAGCAGACATATCTACTGTGCCCGGCAAGGGGTGACACTGCCATGTTCAGATCATCTGTCAATCAGGATGAGGAGGGTCCAAAACACAATCGAGCATACTGGAATAATTGAAGTTTACGAATATCACAGATGTTAGCTTCTCATCATAAGAGAAGGTCAATGTCTGAATTTACCCTGACACTAAAACTGAATAAAAACTAAAACTGAATAAAATGATTTTTAAAAATGTTTTCAAGACTGTGGCTATGAGAGGATAATGACTCTGGGAGTCAGGAAACACATGAGGTGAACCCAGTAACAGTGTCTGCTACTTAACTATGCAGGAAAAGGTGACTGGTCAAGTCCCAGGGAAGAGACCCAGGCCTGGGACACAGGAGAGAAAGCTGAAAATCCAGAAACATGGAGAGGCACAGAGTTTGCAAAATGAAGTCTAGGGAAGGAGGAAGCTGTACAGAGAAGCAAACAGCGAGAACGCTGCATCCCATTTCCTTCAGTTCTCAGCCGTCAGTTCACTCATGTGAGGAGAGGGAACACAGCTGAGAAAAGACCCACCACCGGAGTGGGAGAAACAATGCCTGACGTTCACCATAGAGCTGGAAACGACGTCTGTTCCCACCTCTCAGCATAAGAACCTCGTAATCCATAGAGCATGGATTAGACTTCAGAAAGATTTTGTTTGCAAAGTGGAGAATTATTAAGCATAGACTAACTATTCTCTGGTTCTGCCCCAAAATCATAAAAAGCAAGACCCAAAAGATCGTTTTATTTTTCAAATAATTATGTTGCTTGCAACATAATGATCAAGAATGATTATGGAAACAGGAAATGTTCATACTCTCTCCCCTCACCAATTTTCAGTACCTGAATATTACCATGCGTTCATAAAAGAAACATATGACCTTCATTGAGTAGAAAACTAACACACACTAAAATTAGCAGTCAAAGACATCAATGTAGCTATAATAGCCATAGTCTAGAAGTTCAAAATACTAAGAAAGACGGAGAATATATGAAAAGTGACCGTCTAAAATGTTTAAATGCAAGTTTCAGTGAATTGGAGACAAAGAACATGAAATAGGTTACAAAAACAACTACACATTGCAAAAGTAAAGGTTAATGAAGATATAAAAACAGCAAGTATCACAAGTAAATATGAACAAAAAAACAACTTTAAAAAATCCTTAGCTGGAGGCTGGAGGTATAGTTCAAGTGTGAGGGCCAGAGTTTAAACACAAATATCACAAAGGCAAACTAATTCTCAGCTGAGCAAACACTTGAAACTTGAAACATGCCTTTAGAGTCCCTGAGAATAGCGGTGAAACATACGGGGAAATGAAAATAACGGCCAACATGTTTCCAAATTCAATAACACTCTAAAAGAATTTGTACCCCAAGTACAGAAGGCACAAAAGTATCATATGAACTTATCACAAATGGATCAAAAATAGTGAGAGAGAACATCTACAAAACAAGCAGAGAAAACAGCAGGAGCCTGATACAGATACAGAAATAGAGGCTACAGTATGTTTGCTGTCCGAAAGAACGCCAGCAAGGAGACAATGAAACAACATTCCCAAAGACATGAAAGACATATCTGTGTGTTTAGATAGATAGATCTACATCTATCTATATAAAATATATTTTCCTTCTACTCAGTGCTGTCTTGATATATTCTTTTCTTACCTACTAACATCTACCTTGAGGACCTCTTTGTTTAGCAACATCTTAAATAGGTAGTGTAAGATTCAATTATTTCCAATACTCCTTAATTAATAAAGTTCTGTCCCCCTAGATAGCCTGCCTACCTGATAAATTCAGTCTCCTCAGTGACATCAATCCAGTCCCACTTATTTAATATACTCATGATGTAAACTAAAGCTTCTTCATAAGCTCTGATAGAAGAGTAGTTAAGAATCAAGAAGCATTTCTGCAGCCTCCACAGGCACTCTATGCAGTTATTTTTGGGCTCTGTTATGAGTTTAATATTTAGTTTTTCCCACTATATTTCTCCCACCTAATTGGACACATGGAATAGAGTGTTTGGAAACTGTGGATTTCAATTTATAGCTCTCATCAATTCCATATTTCCATTATGGTTTTTAATAAACTTAATTAGGAAATCCCAAAATGAATTTCTATTATATTTTGCTAAAGGATGAGTAACATTTTCCTGACCAAATGATTTCTATACTGTGAGAGAAGAAAAACCAAATAAAGATCTCACTGTTGATTATTTGGCATCCAAACACTGGCATACTTAGAACTATCCAGGTAAAGTTTGCGCCTTTCATTAGGGTGTTATTGATCAATTCCAACTGAGACAGCAAGAGTGAAAGCAAAAGATGTTATTGTGAGTGTTAAAAATTGCAGCTCAGCAGACACAAATTGCTGAGTCAGAGTTCCAAAGAAGGCTAGGTAGTAGGCCCTTATATTGATTGATCTTGAAACTAATTATATGCTTTCATGTCATAAAGTCATCAGAAAATGTTATGTGTCATCAGGAAATGTCATTTAGTTACATTACAGAGGGTGAAGTATAATTTTGAAATAATTCTGAAAGCTTCCTGTGACACAAATTTACTAATACTTCATGGGTGGAAATATTGTTTGGGAAAGCCAAAACAGATTTTCTGAGAAAGTTATGTACTGAAGTAGACAACTACATAAATAATGCTGTAAGGGCCTTAGATTCAGAAGACCTGACCACAAATCATGAAAGCATTCTTCTTTATCCTTCTTGAATGGAAACGTGTGTCATGTACCTTTAAGACATGTTTGTGAGGAATTCATTTCATACATATTTTCTGCACATCTTTCTGATTCATCTCCAATTTTAATCATTGAGGTAAAAAATGACCAACGCTTCAGTTTTCAAGTGTACAACCTTGCAAAAGTCTTCATCATTCATGCCCACACAGACATTTTATTTATTTATTCTTCTGGGAACAACAGTGAGAGAAAGAGAGAGAGAGAGAGACAGACAGACAGACAGAGTGAGACAGAGACAGAGAGACAGAGACAGATAGAGAGACAGAGACAGAGACAGAGAGACAGAGAAACAGAGACAGAGAGACAGAGACAGAGACAGAGAGACAGAGACAGAGACAGACAGAGACAGAGACAAACAGAGAGACAGAGACAGAGACAGAGAGACAGAGACTTGGAAACGTTATTTAGATAGAAAGGCAACATTTGTTCATAGTACATTTCTTTCTCTCACTCTCCCACAAGATGAGGTCACATGATATTTTATGACATTTTCACCAGGATTCTTAAACCCTTATTTTTCTTCTGTAGCTCAAAATGCTATTTAAACTTCAGTCATCAGTTCTTTTGAGTTGTGTTCATACCTTGTAGGGTTTTCACACTTGGGCATGTGGATAAATTCATGTGCTTTTTATCCTCTTAATTTTATCCTGACATTGTCAGTTCCTTGCATCAGGTTTGATTTAAACAGAGGGGAAGATTGAACTTTCCTACAGGAAAGATGAAAGTCATTATGGAATTGAAGATTAACTAAATATGGTTATAGGCTTCGGCTCCTCCTCTTGTTATCCTTCTGGTGCTATTTTATTGTTTAATAAAATACTGGCAATTCTTGGTTTAATGGCACTCCAAAATGAAAGTATGTTCCCTGTCCATTATATTTTTTGCAATTGTGGGACTTGAACTCAGGGCTTGGGCTCTGTTCCTGTGCTCTTTGCTCAAGGCTAGAGCTTTACCACTTTGAGCCATAGCTCCACTCTGGTTTTTGAGTGGTTAATGAGAGATAAGAGTCTCACCAGAACTTTTCTGCCCAGACTGGCTTTCAAGTATGATCCTCGGATCTCAGTCTCCTGAGTAGCAAGGATTAGAGGCTTGAGCCACCAGCACCCAGCTCACCGTAGATCTTTAGTGGTAGTAATGTTTGATCAATGTGAGGTCAAATATTAGTGAAGAATCAGCAAAAAAGCAATGAACCTTTAGCATTGAGGGTCAGAACTGAACTACTTGTGTATCAGTAGACACCAGTCAGTCTACCTGGAGGATTAGTAGAAAGCTAATAATACCCAGTGTCTTTTCCTCCAAAGTCATGGTATCATATGTTCTGCCCCAAATAAACAAGAGATTCTACTTTTAGATGAACAAGAAAATGGGTATAAGAAAATCATGTTTGGGCAGCTTCTATGAAGAAATCAAATTAAGTCTAACTAAAGGGAAGCAAATGGATTTTGCTAAATTAATATATGAGTTATTGTTTCAGCCTCACAATCTACAAACGTTCTTTTCATCTAGTCATATGTATCTTTCACCTGAGAAGAGTAACTTTTCTCACAACAAAGCTTAGATGAAACCTTTTCTTCATATATCTAGGCAAATTGCATACTACAAAGAAAGTCCAGAATAAATGAACAGTGACAATCCCTGAGTTCAAAGATACTTTTGTTTTCACTCTGGTTTAAGTCATTTAATTATTTTTCCTTCTTTCTAGGATGAATTACAATGTACACAATATGGATTAAGGTTAGAAGGTATCTGGCTGCCAATTATTTCTCTGACCTCATTTCCTGGCACTGTTGTGGAAACTTTTGAACATCCCCAAGAATCTGTACATACCTCTTCTTATTAAAAATTCAGAACATAACATCCCTGCCAAAAGCCTTTCCTTCTGTTATATATAACTCATAATATGTCTGTATATATACATATATAAAACCTAGAATGTATACATATATAATCTTTAAGTAGTTGTAGAAAGGAGTTGACAGTTTATGAATACAATATATCTCGATCAATGTCAAAGTTTTGAAAACCTAGATGAGTAGCAACTCAAGCTGTCTCTTCTTGAATTCTAGCATCCTCTCCCCAAGGTGAGAGTTTATTTCTTAGGTAGAATAGAATATCATTTCCATACAAAATTGACTAGTCTGCTAGAGAACAAAGCATTCTCTCTCCTCCTACCTTTGCAAGATGTTTAAAGATACCCCTCCCAGAGTAGATCTGAATCCTGAAATAGTACCAAATCTTAGAATTAAATGTCTTTAATTTCTTTCTTTCTTTTCTTCCTTTTTTCCAGTCCTGGGGCTTGACCTCAGAGCCTGGGCACTGTTCCTGAGTCTCTTTGTGCTCAAGGGTAGTGCTCTACCACTTGAGCCACAGTGCCACTTCTGGATTTTTCTGGGTGGTTTATTGGAGATAACATCTCAAAGACTTTTCTGTCCAGGCTACCTTAGAACTGTGATTCTTGGATCTCAGTCTCCTCAGTAGCTAGGATTACAGTCATGAACCACCAGAGCATGGCTAATGTCTCTAATTTCTTACACAAACATCCATCACCATGCAGTGTCCATAACTTTTGCATTTTGAGGTGTGTCAGGAAATCTAATAGGAATTACTGTTCCTTCTTCATTATTTCATAATTATAAATTCTTAGTAACTTCCACATTTTTTTCTTTACACTATTCAGTTTGATCATTTTCTCAAAAGAAACAACTTGTAGCTTTTGGAATGTCTGAATTGCTGTCACTACTGACTGCTCTTGTGATTTGGGGCTGTTGAAAAGTAAACAAAAGCTTACTTATCCAAACGATTGGACAGCAAGTCAGTCACTCACAGATTCACCTATAAAGTGTATATATGCTGGACAAAGGGACTTTTCATTTCCCAGGTTTAATAAAGCCGGGCAGCACTAGATTTCATTATGCTTTCCAGAATGGCATGCAACTTAAACTTGTGTGCTTTGTTTTTATATCTGGAATTCTCCACATAGCAGTAGAACTACTATGTCATGAACTGGGAGACTTCCAAAACAAATGTTACTGTCTCAAGGTTCTGGAGGTTACTCCTCCAAAATCCATGTCGGCAGGGCTAGTTTCTGAAAGAGCTGTAAGGAAGCATCTGCTCTATGTCTTTGATAGATTATGGTGATGTGAAGCTCTTGGACCCATGGATCTATAGCACACCAACCTCTACTTCCAATCCATGTGATATTCTTCTCGTGTGCATCGTTTATGACACTGACCAGGGGGACATTTCTGGCTTAGTGTGAATAGAAACAAAACTAAAGCAAAGAGGAAGAATCCAGGCAAATACTTGCATTGAAAAAGAAAAGGGTTTAGGTCAAGAAAGGAGTACTACTGCTAAATCAGTGCTACTCCTAAACAGCTTTATATTGTGGTGCTGGGGTAAGCTAGGTTCTGGTAATTTCCCACTGGCTATGAATATGGTATTTTAAAGACATTTCTGCCTGTGGTAAATTCATCTTTGGAGACATTGTGGTGACCTGCGTTGGTTTTCTTGTGACTAAAGGCGGATAGGGGAAAGGACATAATTTTACTTTCAATGGTAACTCGTTTTGGATCAAGGTCCCAACTCTTTCTTCTTGTGCCCACTGGTCCCCAACTTTCTTATAAATAAGTACAATGGTCATACTGGAGTAAAAACGCTCATAATCTCATTGTAATGTTTTACCTCTGTAAAAACTCTATGTCTAAGTAATGTGCATTCTGTTGTTCTAGAGGTTACTTAAGACTTGAACATGAATTTAGGGGTAGGAAAGAATTCAATCCTTAGTGGAAGGTAAAGTCGGGATTTATTTGGAATTAGGAAATTTTGTTAACCAGAGTCTTTCAAAGCAGGAAACTCTGTTGGGGAAGGTTGTAATAGAATAGTCCAGGATTAGAGGAAAGAAAAGTAAGGCAAAGATTTTGAGATGACGCACAACTAAATGTTGAAACTTCCCATTGACTGTTTCATGGATCTCTCAAGAATTTTCTGTTTTAAAAAAATCAACTTCTGGGCTGGGAATGTGGCTTAGTGGTAAAGCATTTGCCTAGCATGCATGAAGCCCTGGATTCGATTCCTCAGCACCACACAAACAGAAAAAGCCAGAAGTGGCACTGTGGCTCAAATGGTAAAGTGCTAGCCTTGAGCAAAAGAAGCTCAGGGACAGTGCCCAGGCCCCGAGTTCAAGCCTTGGACTGGCCAAAAAAAAAATTGATTTCTTTTTCTTGATCACAAAACTCCAGAACAATTAAGTAATTTAAGAAAAACTAGTAAAACGATAACTACAGGGGCATGATAATTGTAGACCTTGGAATCTAAGTTTGATAGAGGAGAAACAGAACTTGGTTCTCACTCTGAAGACAGAACTTTCAGGGAAACAATCTAAGTTTAATTTTTTAAAAATATCTTTTTTACTATTTAGCATGAGGAAATGCTTGTGTCGGCCTTAGATTTGATTAATAATTCATTTAATTATAGGAAAAGATTGATCATTTTGTGCCTCAAAGATTAACATGAAATCCATTTCCCTTAGAACAGGTAAAATCCTGGAATTCAGGGAAAAGAAAGTGCCTTTAAATCCATGCTACAAATTACTCTTTCTGAGCGATGAAGGCAGGCAGCTTCCAACTGTTTCTTAATCCCCATTAACCAACAGCCTTGATTGTGCTGTGACCATAAATGAACTGCTTCTTAGCACCACTTTATGACTGATCAAATTTTTCGCCTTTTCACTGAACTGTGAAAAGGGATTAGGAAAATTTGAATTTACAGAGCTGGCCTCCCATCAGCACTCCTCAAAATAAATTCTTATTCGGCATTGAGTTTTAATATTTTTTAAATAATAAACTTTCCCTAACTTTCGCCGTCGACCTGTGCTCTGCGGAACACGACTGTCACGGGCAATAGTAAGAGCAGAAGCTCTTGCCCTCTTCCCAGCTATTACTGGGAAATAAACTATATTCAAATGGTAGCCAGGAAAATGAAAAATATTTAGAGTGTAATACAAATGTGTATTGCTTTACTAGAGTAGCTCTTTATTAGAATATATTTTGTTTAATCATACTACATTTAAAGAAATAACAATCAGAGCTTGGCATGTTGGCTCACGCCTGTAATACCAGCATTGAGGAGGCTGAGGAAGGCATGTCTGAGGCAAACCTACCTATATTAAACATTAACAAAATGCCTCAAAAATTATTCTGCTCTAGACCCTAAAAATTACAAATACTATCTGCTTCTCTGAGAAAAAAGCCAACATTACTAGAACTTTCCTGCAATGACTGCTAGAATTTAGACACATTTTGTGTGTTATTTGAATACTTCCTCTTTGATATTTATCTTTCTTAATACAAAGAATTCCACCAGGGCAGTGTCTACCCGGCGGGATTTAGTTACAAGGAGATATTGACAAAGTTTTTGACATGAGTCGTACGCAAATCATATGTACAGAAACTGAAAGAATTACCTGGAAAACCTACTTAGCTATCTTTTCTTTTACAGTTCAGACATTTTGTTATGGCTGACAGCATGGTGAGATTGTGCAATTCAGCTCTCCTGGTGGCAAGGTTGAGAAACATCACTTCTTGAACTAGGATATGAGTTTTGAGTTTGATGGCTGATGCTGAACCAATTCTTAATTGCATATGTGTCTTTTGAAAAGAGTAAGAGGCAGCATGGACAGGTACTTTCTGCTTTATTCAACAATGCAGGGTCATGGTAATATCTTCAAGATGAGTGTCTGCAAGGATTTTCAATAATCAATAGGTGGCTTCAGTATGCATTTTTTCCTTAGTACCGCAAAGTAATAATAATAATAATAACAATAGTGTAGTTGGTTCTGCTCTTTATACATTTTCATTGAAACTGTTAGGATTTATTTTTGCTATCAGAAATTAATGTGTAAAATGAAAACAAAAGTAAAATTGAAGACTTATTTCATAAACTGTAATTTAAAGCATTAAAATGGTGAGAATGGGTTTTTCTCCAGGAGCACACTTTAAGTTTGTGTTCAGTATGTAACTTCTAATTGTTATACAAACTAAACATCTTTTCATTGCTCTTGCAAGTTGTCAAGCATCCTTCTAAATTTGGATCAACTCTTAAATGTTTTGTGTTTTGTCTTGTTAAGCACTAAGAATGGTCTCTGAGAGTTTCCTTTTGCTGTCTTTATGATCATTAATGTGGTAATTTTTTTTTTACTGAGTATCATTATGTAGCCCAGGTTGGGCTTGAACTCTAATCCTTATGACTCAGCCTTCAGTGTACTAGTATTTCATGAGTCAACCACCATTCCAGGCTCTGAGAGTTTCTTTCAGGTGAGGTTTGTCAACAACATCACTGCCACATGGATTTTTCATTTATGTTGATAACTTCATCTTATTAAACTTCTTTGGCCACTTACCCGAAGTCTTTCGAAGTGCAACAGTATCAACATATCTCTAGCTATTTCCACCATATGGCCTTAGCTTCAATACTTGTGTTATCACTTTGCATTTCTTTGCTTCCCATGGACTTTAATTGGTCAGTTCCTCTTTTCTTATGTGCTATGGTTGCAAGACAAAACAAAAAAGCACTATTTATCCTGTTGTCTGAGCATGAACTGAATAACAGATATAGAGACCAATCACAACCAAATTTCATATTCATTGACTACAATACACATCTGTTATTGTAGCACAGACTGTGGACTGCAGAGATAGAAGCAGTACTTCTACTTCACTAAATTACAGCAAATATGCTCTAATAACTGAAATTTGAACTGTTGCTTGGGACTTCATTAAATTACAGCAAATATGCTATAATAACTGAAATTTGAACTGTGCTGAACTGAAATACACATTTGACTTATATAACATATTAGATCCCATTTTGTTACCTTTCTGAAAAGAAGGTATGCCAAAAGAATATTTTTTCTTTCCCATTTGTTACCTTTCTGAAAAGAAGGTATGCAAAAAGAATATTTTTTTCTTTTCTCTTAAAGAGTTAGCATCTCAAATATTGAGTGGAGCTCACAACAGAGAGAATCACTATGGACAGTAAAGCCCTGCTTTAATCCCTGTAATTAATTAAAATAGAAAGTTCCAAGGAAGACTAGTTCATAGGAACATAGTATTTGGAGAGCCTAATGCAACATTTTCTGTTTGGCAGACATTCAATAAATGTTAGTTAATAGAATGTATGAATTAATCAATATCAATATGGTTAAATTTTTTGTTAAGAGACTGAACTCTGAAAACATTTTGTTTAGTAAAGTTTATCACTCATAGATTACAAAACATGTTTTCTAAAAGCGTTAAAGACTAAGATCTGAGGTTAAAATAAATTACCATATAGCAACCTTTAAGTCTTCTCTCTGATTGAAAAGATACAATGATTTTTTTCCACAGTGCATATTTGATGCTTTGCTACAAGATTTAGTTTTTTTCCTTTCATTTAGATTGAGAAACTGACAGTAATATGGAAACATGGAGATACTTGCTCTATGTAGATTGGGATTTGTCCAGTGACTCCAAAGAGCTGCAAATCACATGTGTAATTCTAACCACTCAGAAGGCTGAGAACTGCAGGGTCAGAGTTTAAAGCTAGCAGGGCAGAAAAGTAAATGTGGTCCTGTCTCCACATAACCCACAAAATGTTGAACTCTAGTCATGAGCCTGAAAATGCAAGGCCTTGTTCCTGACACAAAGTAAACCAAACAAAAAAGAAAGAGAGAGAGAGAGAGAGAAGAAAGAAGGAAGGAAGGAAGGAAGGAAGGAGAGAGAGAACAAGAAAGAGAGAGAAGAAAATACAGAAAGAAGGAAAGAAAGAAAGAAAACAAGAAGAGCACTTAGCAAGGTAAGGAAAGATGATTAATTTTCTGCAGTTGGCCTGGAGCTAGTTGGATCAAAGCCTGGGCCCCATTCTAGGGAGAAGCTCTCCAGGCACAGGGTGAGCCATGAGCCACCAAAGGGACCAATTCTGTGGCATAGGCCCTAACAGACTTCATCCCTTGACCTGTCCTGCCCCATGGAATGAATGAGAATAATTCAACTGGAAAACCACAGGTGATTAAACCTCCAAACAATGTCCTGATATGGGATGCACGAACCACAATGTAGAAGCACAATAAATATGGGGAAAAAGGAATATGAATCATGCAAAAGATAGTGATTACACAAGGAAGGGCTTAAGTGATAGTGAAATAGGCAGAATCAATAAACATTAAAATGAAAAGAGTAATAAATGAATTATGAAATTAAACTGGACATTTGTAAACACTTGAAGTAGTTCAAAAACAGTGCAAATAAGCAGCTAAATGAAGTAAGACAGACATGGCATGATATATAGAAGAAGGAATTCAATGAAAATATAGAAATTCTGAAAAAATCAAATTGTATTCTGTAAATTAAAAGCTAAAAAGCTCAATTAAATCTCTTGTTAATAGACTGCATCAAAGTGAATATATAAAAATATTAGGGTTTGAAGATAATGTAGAAGAATTAGAACATTCAGATAAAGACAAAGAAGGATAAAGTATGAAAGGAACATGCAGATCTCTAGGATAGCATTAGAAGACCATAGCTATGATTCATGGGCAAAGAAGAATTAATATAGGTACAAGCTAAGGTAGTAGAAAAAATAGATAACATAATAGAAGAAAACCTCCAAATTTGAAAGGGAGATTTTTTTCCTACTTTGGATGATTTAAGTGCCAGTAATTATTTTCTATATAGAAGTTTAATTCGACAGAAAATAACAAAGATTTAACAACTGGAATTGAAGTTTCTGAACAGTAAAAGACAATTGCTAGAACCAAGAAGCAATCCCTAGCATGGCACAAAATCTTCTTTAGCCCATTAATGGATAACAATAAATGGAATATTGAAAGAACTGAAAAATCAAGCAGTAAAAGAATAACCCAACCAATATATGTGCGAATAAATTGAACACAGATCTCTGTAGAAGTAGAAATTACTAATAAGTACATAAAATCTGTTTAATATCCTTGGCCATAAAGGAAATAAAAATCAAACCTTCACCATTTTCTTCTTATTCCAGTGAAAAAATGACTGTCATTCAGAAATAAATAATAACAAATGCAAAACTATTGGGGGAAATGAACCTTCATGCACTGATGGTGAGAAAGTATACCTATGAAAGTATTATACAAATCAGTATGGAGGGTCTTCAAAAAGCTAGAAATGCGTCTACCTTCTGAACCAAACACCACCCTTTGTGATATATTTGATGGAGTGTAAATCAATGCACAAAAGAAATATCTACTTATCCATATTCATTCTAGCTCTGTTCACAATAGCAAAAATAGCAGAATCTATGAATGCATATAAAGTAAATATGGTACATAAATATCACAGAATATTAATGTGCCATAAAGACAAATGAAATCTGCAGGAAAACAGATGAAGCTGAAGTTCAGGTTCCTCATGTTGAGAAAAATAAGCTAAGGTCAAAAAAAGCCAAAATCATATTTTTGCTGACTTGTGCAATATAGACTACACACACACACACACACACACACACACACACACACACACACACACACACACACCAACTATGGACTTAAATATGCACAGAACACAGATAACTATGGAACTGTTTTGGGGGACCAAGGGAAGGAGGAGGGAGACAAGATAAATGTAGGAATGACTATTGAACTCCATGGTGTCTATGTTTGAAGATACTACAAGGAAACTCACTGAAAATATGGAACAATAGAAGTTCAAGAGAGAAAAACCAATATATGAGGTTAATCTGACTAGATTATAATATATGCACATATGAAATGCCACGAGGAAACCCCTTTGTACAAATAAAATGTGCAGAAATTGAAAAACAAATGAATCAGAGCAAGTATAAGAGGTTACTTGATGAGAGGTAGGTACTATGAGGATTTAAGGCCAGTAGAGAGGGTAAATGAAGGTAAATGTACTTGAAGTCTGAATAAATAAATCTGTTGGAATTACTTTAAGAACAGGGAAGGAAACAGGAAAGAAAGATGAAATGGGTGAGTTTGATTGATTACACTGCATATGTTTATGGAAATGTCACAGTGAACCTTTACCTTATACAATTAGCATTCTAATTTAAACGTCTTAATAAAAAAAGAAAACAAATTCTAAGATCAGGATAGAAGCATATAAGACCCCATATAGCAAAAGTAATTCTAAACAAAAAGAGCAATTCTAGAGGTATCATAATTTCTGGTTTCAATCTGTACCATAGAGCTATATTAATAAAAACAGCCTGGCATAAAACAGGCATGGAGACCCTCTAGAAATAAGCTTACACAAGTGGAGAGGAATGAGCCGCAGGTGCCTGGCTCACAGAGTGATTTTAGGCCAGTTTTATATGCTAGCATGAAGCTTCTTTAGGGGGAAAAAGGTACATTTTAATGTGCAAAGACAAAATAGCAAAATTGTATTTTTTTTCTTAGAAGTGCTGTGAGGCTTTTGGAACTTTGAAAACTTATAATTAGGAGACACAGGTGATGGACTAGTACATGCCCCCTAAAAGAAGACTGGATTTTTCTCCAATTCTACTTTGGTGTAGAATGGTAGAAGTAAGGTGGGGGTAACTAAAGACCTCATCCACATGCCCTTTTGAGAAAGGGCAAAACAAGGTAGCCTGCTAGTAGTGACTGGGCAGCAATCAGAATCATTTTGTGTTTGGAGAAAACCAGGAAGACCTGTCTATCATAATAAGTGAATAATAATAAATAGTAAATTATCTTATGAATCCCAAATGAGGAAGTCCTGTTGATTACACCTTGTCCTCAGTCAGGCTCAGTTATTGCTTTGATTGTTGTCAGTGCATCATCCTTTAATGAAATGGACATGCTGAAGCTTTGCAAAAAGGATTTATATTTTAATGATTTGCATTAGACAAAACATGCCACTTACTAAACAACCACATTTATTCCCTTTCACATATCACTCACTATTCAAGCAAAACACAATACACTGAATAGCAGTCTTCTCTACCAAACTTCTAATTCCAGCTAAGCATTTGAGCTATTATTCAGGAACCTATATATCATTCTGTTTTCCTGATGTCAATCCTTTTTCTAGGAAGAAATGAACACTACCAGGCATATCAAATCTGTCTCAAAGCTATTACCATTTTTAAATGCAAAAGAACGCTATTATTTGATTCTTTTTTATTGTTACTATTTGAACTGTAGAATAACCAACAAAGCTTGAAAACCTTCAGCTATCTTTTCTCAATAAGTTGGTGTTTTATACATTTCTATGCCAGAGTATAAGTATGCTCTTTTAAGAGCATCGGTACAAACCAATTGTTCATACATCGCTTGTTCAAATACAATGGTCAAAGCATGTGACTCATTAACAGGAGGAGAAACAGCTTTGTGCAGTGACTAGAAATGAGTTGAATCAGGTTTCGTCCAAAAATGTTTAACAAATTTATAGAAAGTGATACATTCAGAGGTTTACTTAAAAAGAATCCAAAAACACAGGAGAATAAAAGATGAAATAAATGTATTTCCCTCCCTAATACTGTCACAAGTCTTACTATCTGGTAGTAAGATTTGGCCCTAATCAGGTAGTCATACTTGAACTAATACAAATTTCTATCAAAAAATAGATTTTTAGTTAAAAAAAACTTTCTAAGCCTATCCAGATATATCACTATGAATGATAAAGGATTTCACAGCAATTCAAGTCTTTAAATCTTTTTATTATTTTGTAATAAGCTTGGTGGTTTGACCTAACAAAAATGTATTATCATGTGATTTAAGGTGTCAGAGTTCTAAAATGAATTGGTAGAGTGGGAGGGGCGAGGTAATTTCCCTATGTTCTTCAGTATCTGTTCCCTCTACTTCTGTTATCATATGCCCTTCTCTGACCCTGACACCTTCCCCTCAACTCTACTACCATTTTGATTACTTTGAGTCCACCCTGACCATCCAGAATTATCTACCTATCTAAAGACCCTAAACATAATCACATCAATAAAGTCCCTTTTCCATGATAGGTAATTTGTCCATTTGTTTGAGAAATTAGGACACAGCTGTCTTTGGGAGAACATTGGCTTTTGCCTACCACGATATCCCTCATGAATCTTTTGCTTTTATTTAGAGTCCAGAGTTTTCTTATATTGTTTATTGCTACCTGTATTACTTTCCATTTCTCGCTGTTGCTACTGACTAGTGTTCATACTTAAGATTCTTCTCTTACATGAGTTTCAGGTAACTGGGAAAATGTTGGTTTTCTTTTATATTAGGGCTAGCTAAACAACCTCATTAAGTACAAGAAATGCTCTGTCCACACTGAAAATTCACATCTGGAGAAATAGATCCCAGAACTATTGGCCACTCTATTTTCATTTTGACCTTGTCAGCATTTATTGACCATTTCTTCAGCATTTCTTCTGAAATACTATTTCCCTTTTTCTCAACATTCCTTTTCCTTTTGGTTCTTCAGTGAAGACGTCTTCAGTTTCTTTGTTATTCTACTACATCCTGTCTGCATTGATGGGTATAGTGTTGACATTGCTATTCTTCTCCAGGTGTGTCCCTTCTCTGCCTAATCTCCAATCTCATCACTTTAGAGAAGCCCTCTGTCCAAAACATGGGATGTAAATTTATCCATCTCTAACCTTTCTCCCAAACTCCAGACACAAAATATTTGGGTGCTTTAAAAAAACTAATTAATGTCTAATCGATACTTGAAATTTATATGTCCAAAGCCAGGACTTTTGAACTTCTGCCCAACACCATCACAGTGTTTTTTCCTCATCTAATTAGGAAAATATACATACATACATACATACATGCATACATACCTACACACATACGTACACATCCACCAGGTATATTTGCTTCCTCTTCTTTGCATCCATCAAATTCAATATCGAATTCAGTTAGCTCCATTCACTATTTCACCATGTTTCATCACCTCCACAAATGCTCTTGTCCAAGAGACCATGATCAAATCCTCTGGCTTATTGCCATAGTTCCTTTTGTAGTCACTATTGTTCTTCTCCTAGGTCATACAGAAGGGCCCATCACAGATGCTCAATAGATCAAATGATGTTTGTGCAAAAACTCTCTGACTTCTAATCTTAGACTCTCGAAATGGCTCCAGGGAAGACATGTACTTGGAGAGAGAATCTGTCTACTAAAGCTGGACAGCCAAGGAGCCATTCTGTATAGACACTTAAGATGTAAACAGCTGACCTCTCTGAGTAGAAACTACATTGATGTCAGGGAAGAAAATAGAAACCATGCTTAGACTACAACCACCGATATCACGAAAGATGAAGCCAGGTGGGAGTGACTACTTCGGAGATCCAAGTTTAACTCAGTTGTGAGTTTGGGCTAAACACACTTGGGTTCCTGCTCAAGTATGAAAGCAAGCCCATTGGCTGTGATACACAGAGAAGGCCTGTGGTCTAGAGCATGGAGGCAGTAAGAGTAACAGGGACCCCAAGAGAAAGGATGAAAGTCAAGAAGAGAGACTTACTCCCATTTTGTTCAACTAACCCTATCTGTTGATTATCCAACAAGTGCTGGACAGTTAAGGGTTTTGAGATTCATTTGGTTTAGCTATTTCATTTCTAAAACGAATGCCTTACTTGTTTATCTTTAGCTCTGGTATTCTGTATGGTCCTTCTGAATGTCTTTCTTGGTAGCAATTTTTCAATAGAATTTTTTTTGTTTTTATAACGTTAATGAACCTTTCTTCTCCCAACAAGCAGCATAAAAAAGGGCACATCTTCCACTTGGATGTTTTCAAGGTAACTGACCTCAGTACTCTACCAGGTCATAATGTTCTTTTTCATGTGTAAGTATGTAGTTTGTTCAGTTCATAGGCTTTTAAGTCATTAGTACATTAGGCAGTTCAATTTCTCATGACTCATATGCGCAAAAAGAGAGAAAGATCAATTACTGTGCGTATCTTTAACCCTGTGTCCTAGACAGTCAATAAATTTTTCAAGGCAAAATCTTTTTGCTGATGTGTGCTGGTGCTATGTGTAAATGTTCCATAATACCATCTTCACTTTATGACCTTATTTCACTTGGGTCCTTTTTGCGTGTTATTAATTATAACCTAAAAATAAATGGACAATGGCAGCCAGAAATGATAATGATATCATAGGTCTAGATATGATTTTTCTGGTGTGTAAACCATTTATCCTAATTTATTTTCATTTTTCACTGTGACATAAATCTTATCATTAAGTAGTTGAACAAAAGAGTTGCCATCCAACAAAGTGGTTTATGAAGAGGCTGCATTTTGATCAGTTTCCCCTTGAATCCCAGCTTTTGAGAGAAAAGTAATCAACGATTGATAGTAGATTGCTAATAAGTATAAGCAACAGGAGTAAACCTAGACTAAAACCTATACTTTCTAATTCCTCATCGATTTCTTTTTCCATCTTTGCCACAGTAGACAGGAAAATCCATGAGAAGATGTGATTTAGGATATGAATTATACATTGTAGCTATGATGGCACTTTTTTTTACCTTCTGTAGATTCCTTTTCAGTTCACACCCAGGCAGAAAGTGTGCTTTTTTTTTTTTAAGCCAAGTTGGCATAATGGAGGGGAGAATAAAATTGTCCCCATGGCAGTGGCACAGGAAGAAAAGACAGCACTATGACATCTCACAAAAGAACAGGACCTGCTCAGAGCAGACACAAGCAGCTTGACAATAGATGGATTTTGGAGCACAGGGAAGGATATCCAAACCTTGTTGATACTGCAATAGTTAATGACTATACCCTCAATGAACCTTGTGTAGTGGCGGAGTAGAAATCAGACACTTTCTACAGAGTTAAAGGACCTTTCGGCTAAAAAGGAAATGATCTTAGAGCGCAGACAGGTAGAAGCATGGTGGGTAAACATTTCAGAACCAACACATTTCAGCAGCAGAACAGGAAATGGCAATTGACAGGGAATAAAGTTTCTCCAATTCTTAGAGAAATAAAATTATTTGTGTAAATTATGTCTAACGGGAAACATTATGCATCTACAGCGATTTCTACATTAACACTAATTATGTGTTTGCAGTTGTAGGAAGGAATTCAGCAGAGGGTTCACTCTTTATCACAGATTTGAATGTTAAATTCCTTTCAGCAGGATGATATTCCAGATTCTACAGTGCATATCTCTAGGGGGTGCCATTCACATGGATTATGCTAAGCATAGAATAAATGATGACTGGCATTTGTCTGCTCCAACAGCATTTCAGCTGCTCTTCTGATTGTCTTATCTATTTATCTTCTACTTATATGAGCTTTATCTGTTTCAGTGTGTATATATCTTCACCCTCTGCTCAGTTTGTTTTCTCAGAAAAATCTCTGTAACACATGACACAATATTTTTTCCAATCACAGTTAGTCTCTTCTTTCTAACACAATTACATTGTCTTCAAGACACTTTAAATTTACTACCTGGAATTTCCATTTTCATTTGTTTTTGCTTATCATTGTTTTTCTGCTCCATGGAAGTACAAAGCCTCTTTATGAGTGAGCCAAAACTACAGAGAAAGTGCCTAACAGAAACTCAACAAATATTTGTTGGATGAAATGAACAAATATAACAACATTTTGGTAGTTAATTGAAAGAATGAGATTATAGATATGGAACAAAAAATACTAAAAAATCTATGACTTTTGACCATAATCTGACATTCTATCAATTATTGATATGCTGACTCAACTCCTTAGTCCTTTTTTGCTTTATTACACTTGCTTGAAAAAAAATTACAATCCTGTCTAAATCCAGCTGTTATACCTACATATCTGAGCTTGGCTGGAGAAACATCACATGATCTTACTGACTGGTCTTTTATTTAATGCCATGATTTAAACTCAAGTTCCTTCAATTGTCTAGATGTTCAAATACACTTCTTTAATCCATTTCCTGTCTCTTTTGTGCTTTGTAAATGAATTTGTTTTATCTTTTCATATCCTAAAACCACAACCAGCTTTTCCTCCTTCAGTTGATCACTTTGCTCTCTTTAGAAAATAAAAGGAAGCAGAGAAATTCCATACAACACGTCTAACAATCTACTTTCAATCTCACTTTGGGCAGGATTATCATTATAGGTATGAGCCTGGAGGTGTTATATAGGAATCCACATTCAGAAGAGTTAACATCTTAAAATATAAGACTTTAATACTTTGATCTTTGATTTGTGTTTTATGTTAAGTCTAATGGGACACCCCTCAAGGGCTTGGGGAATTGGTGTACAGATCTTTCCTCCCTCAGACTCTCTCTGCCTACTCCAAATGGGTTTTTGAACATTCAGTCACGGTTCCATGTTTCTTTTCCCCTCCCCACTCTACTACCACACCTCCCACCACTCTGGTTGTGTTCCCTCTAGGGGTACAAGTTGTGCAGGGTTACCAGGCTGCATCAATTGTCACTGTCCATGCCACGAAGAAGAGCTGGATGCTGGTACAGGGGAAGTCAGGGTGAAGCACATGACCCTCGGCCTCTTGGTTCAAGGCAGACGCAATGGCTATTGCAGTAGTTCCACAGCTCCTTCATTCAATTGGCAACTAAGTGAGGGCCTGTAGCCCCACTTCCACTCCCAGCCCCAAGCACATCTTAGGGAGCAGGTTAGGAAGACAATCTATCTTGCACCAAATGTTCAATTTTATTTGTCAAGTTGACTGATTAGAAGTTCAAGACATGCTCAAATATTCTTCTGCATGCACCTGTATTAATATTTTGGTGGGTTCACATTTAAATTATACTTCTGAAACAAATTGCCCTCCGTAGTGTGAATTTGCCTTCTTCCAACCAACTGAAGGCTTAATTAGAATGACTTACCACCTGTGAACAAGGGCAAGTTCAAGCAGCAATTAGCCTTTAAAATTGAACTGTGGTGCCAGCTCTTTCTAGGCGTCCAGCCTGTACTTTGTAGATTCTGTACTTGCCCTAACATCAGTTCTCACACACACGTTTCTGTTGAGGTAGAAGATCCTGACCAATCGATTCATCTACTTGCATTGAGGCTAGCTATGAGGAAAGACTCTTCCTTTCCCTGGACTCTGAGGCTTCATTTTCATTTTGCATATGGGTCATAAAACATGCAGCCAGTCTTGAGTGGGCCTGTATATTCTCTGTCATGCTGTGATTTCTTTAGCTGAATTCTAAGGCTAGCCTCTCCACTTTACACAAGAGATCTTGCTTTCTCTCATCAGCTCAAGAATAGTGTTTCAAAAATTATTTCCACTTTCTCCGGTATGATTTCTCTTCTTGTACTTCAGCCTTCTCATCTCATGCCAATTTTCTGTAATTTATCTTACCTCTGAAAAAAAAAAAAACCTCTTCTGATCCTATGAACCGCTTCTGTCTTGTATCATTTCTCCATATGGCTTAAAGCTTCTAGATTAAGTAGTCAAAACGAACTATCTCCAAGACTCCCTTTTGTCTAGAAGTTCCAGGCTACCAAACAAGATAATTCAGTTATTCTTCTGTCTTCTAAAGGGTCCTAACCCAACTTTCACCCTATCCCAATGCTCATGATCATCCTTGTATTTTAATATTCCATTATCATGTCTGCACAAGCTATTCAAGTCAGCAGAGACAGCCAGAGGAAATGGAGCTGTGCCATTACCCTGATTAGTGCAAGGAGCCAATTGTATTGCGGAAGTACCTTAGCGGGACATAAAAATAGAATGCCCATCTTCCCTGACCAACCTTGTATCATTTCCTCACTTCAGCACACCTCATCTTACAACAGGACTTGATCATTTTTCTTAAGCAATCTAAAACACTGACTCTCCATTTCCTGTATTTCCTTAGGAAAAGAAGACATAAGTTACATATTCTTGGAAATGAAGCAACTCACATTCTGTGATGGTCTCTGGTACATCAGTGCTTTCTACAAAATGATGAAAAAATAAAAACGTAACCTGTTAAATGAATTGGTCTTTCTACTTGAAACAGAAACAGTGGGTAGCAGCAAATAGACTCCTGCCAGAATGATATTGATAACTTTGCCTGGAGATGTAATGTTGATTATCTATGCATGTCTGTGTGCTGAGGCACTTAAAGCTGTAGTTAGACTAAAGACCCTTGAAGCAAAGTTTATAATGCAATATTTATTCCAGGAAGCCACATGGCCCAAGTCTTTAGCTCTCAATGGGAGTTTGTATTTATGATTTCTTTTGTACTGGAGAATGGAGGTAATGAAGGTACATAGAAATCACACAAGCCAAGTTAAACGCTGGGCGAATACATGGAAAACTACACAAAAGAAGAGGCAGCAATGAGCAAGATGCAGTCCACTGAGGGCAGATGTAGGATTGGTCTCCTAGAACAAATAAATATTTGATAACCATCAGTTATGAAAGCATCTATCTCTGGGAGGAAAATTCCCATTGCTCTCATCCTGACCCATGGCTCTCTGTTGGGAGGCTTTTCCCTTTTCTGATTAAACTTCAAGAGTTTAAATCATATCCTCCACACTATGGCATTCCTCACATAATTTTTTCTTTCAACTCTATTTTGTTGAGGCAGGGTTAGACCCTATAATAAAACAGAATAGAAAGTACAGTGATTTCCAAGGCTCCCTGCCTTCCTACCTGCACTGTTCTTGGCCCTACAGAGGAGTGAGACACTTGTTATCATCATGAGCTGACACGGACACATTGTCACCCAAGGCCATAGCTCAAGTCACAATTTGCTCTTGGTACTGTGCATTCTGTGGTGCTGAGATGTGCATGATGACATGCATCCATCATTATAATATCATACAGAGTAGTTGCTGTCCTAAAACAGTTCTGTGCTCTACCTATTCAGCCCCCACCCCCTCTAGCCTATGATCTTTCTACAGCTCTGACTTTCTCAGTATTGCATAGTTGGAATCATAAATGTTCTTCTTTTCAGCTTCTTTTCATTTATTATGGAGTTCTGGGGTTACACCTCAGGGCCTTGTGTTTGCTAAGCAGAAACTCTACCACATGAGCTACAAGTCGTCGGTCCCTTTTTGCACTGGTTTTCAAGATTTGATCTTGCTTGTGCCTAGGTTATCCTGGACTACAATCCTACCTGTGCTTTCTCTTGTTGCTGAGATGACAGATATGAGTCATGGCATCCAGTATTTTTCCCTGAGGTTGGGATGACAGATATGTACTATGCACTTAGCCATTAAATGAAATGGAGTCTCTTGAACTGTCATGTTTGAGTTGGCCTTGAACTATAATCTTCCCTGTCTTCACCTCTCAAATAGCTAAGATACAGGGTTGACTCACCCTACCTGAGTTCAGATCGGCTTCTTTCATATAGAAACACACATTCAAGTTTTCTCCATGTGTTTCCATGGCTTGATAGCTCATTTCTTTCTTAAGGCTAAAGAATATTCTATCATCTGGATGACCTCACTCTATTTACCCATTCACTTACCAACCAACAGACCCCTAGGCACATTTATGTGCAAGTCTTTATATGAATGTTAATTTTGGGTTCAATTGATAAATGCCAAGAATTATAAATGGTGGATGATATTAATATTCATTTTGAGCCAGTCACTGGTGTCTCATGCCTGTGATCCTAGCTCCTCAGGAGGCTGAGATCTGAGGATCGTGGTTCAAAGCCAGCCAGGTCAGGAAAGTCGATGAGACTCCTATCTCCAATAAACCACCAGAAAACCAGAAGTGGCTCTGTGGCCTTGAGCTGAAGAACACAGGGACAGCGCCCAGGCCCAGACTTCAAGCCCCACAACCGACAAAAAAAAAATCATTTTATCACATTTTTAAGTTGTATATAGCCTTTAGGAAGATGCAATCCCTAATTTTATGCACATTCTTGATAATTTCCCTACTAAAGAACTTCTCAGAGTAAAATATTTGGATCAGAAACAGTGGATCTTTTTATGGTTTTTTGAAATATATTGCCAAATTATACTTGAGAAGGCTTATGAATTTAGAGTGCTTTGAGAAGTTCATGAATTATAAGACAATGTTTTGAGAATTAATAGTGTTACCAACATGTGGAGAAAAATAGAAAAGTGAATTGTGGGTAGTGAGTCAGGGAAGAAAATAAATACTAAGCCATATACTATTAAGGTATATAGTTGGTCCTAAGACTATAGAAAATAGGGTTCCTACGTGCTGTTGCAAATTCATTGTGCTATTAAATTCTTATGAAAGAAATTTTTTTCTTGTAACAGTCCTATCTTGCAACAGCATAATAGCCAGAATGAAATTATGCTGGAAGCAAGGACACGAATACTTACTGAAATTTTACTATTGAAAAAACCTCCAAGTTTTTAGAGTCTCTCTCTATCCCCCTTTCTAAAGCATTCTGTCAGTAATGAAGCTATTTAGATGGGATAGTGGTTAAGAGTCCATTTAGCTTTTGGCCAAAAGTGATTTACTGTTGGAATTCAGTGGAGATTCTGCTATAACACATTTTTTTCTTTAGTGTAGGGGAAAATTGGGTAATTACCACTCAGAGATGATTTATAGAGAGAACTACCAGAGAGCTGGCACGGCTGTCACTAGCCCAAAATGCTTCTTTCATCTACCTAAGATCTCTTTTGTTTATTTGCTTTCTTCCTGTTGGTCCAGGCTGAAATCCTTTGAGAGGGAGAACAAAAAACAAATACTGATAGGAATAATATATAATGTCTCTGCCTTTAAGAAATAACTGTTTAAGTGAAATTCTATGCTTCCATCAGAAAGAATGGCATTGCCTCATTCCTAAGGAAATGGAAAGACTTGGAAAAATCATGTTAAGTGAAGTAAGCCAGACCAAGAAACTCAGGCTCCATTTAATAACTGGCATATGTCTAGGATAGTCTTAGCAGAGGTTCACAATAGCCCAATAGCTATGTACGTATATGACCATCTAAAATGATGCTAATTGAAATGATCTCCATGGTATGAAAATAAGAGGTCTTTTCGGTGGTTGTTTTCTTTTTCTTTTCCTTTTTATAGTGTGGTATGTAGCCATTATTTCTTTTGTCTTTCTTTTTTTTCTCCCCTGGTTTACTCCTCATGGTCACTGTTTCTGATCTTGGTACCCTTTGTCTTATATATCAATTAATCTGATTTGAGAAAGGGAAGGGTGATCATAGAAAGGGTAGGATAAAAGGCACACCAATGCAACTGCAGTAGCCATCAGACACTGAGTTGGAAATGAATTTTACAACTCGGTGCAGGTAGGAGGAGGGTGGGGAGAAGGGAAAGCAGGAGAAACTGAGGGAGAGGGTAACACTTGAAAAGAAATGTGCTAAGTAACTGTAACCTCTCTCTACCTCACCTTAAAAATAAAAAAGAGAAAGAACTGTTTAGTCTTTCTAACAGTACATCTGTAAACTTTAAGGGTTTCAATCTCCACCAAGATATTAAAGAAGAAAAACAAAGGACAAAAGAAAGTAGG
This sequence comes from Dipodomys ordii, assembly GCF_000151885.1. Taxonomy (NCBI): domain Eukaryota; kingdom Metazoa; phylum Chordata; class Mammalia; order Rodentia; family Heteromyidae; genus Dipodomys; species Dipodomys ordii. The sequence continues at coordinate 2,259,920 of NW_012267220.1, read as the reverse complement.
AGAAACATTCACTAATAAGAAAATGCATGCGCTCAAACGCACCCATACCCACACACACCCCACTGGCAGGTAACATTATGAATGAGAGGACAATTTGACATCTTTGCCTATTTGTGAGTATATCTGACCTGCAAAAGAAGCACCACTTCAGGTATGGCAACACGATTGATTGATTTGCAATTTCTTTGCAAGCTCCATGGGTAGTTTTATGAATTCTGAAACAATTACAGTATCTATTCATAGGCAGTAGTAATGGTTACTGCCAAACATTGCTCACACAATAAAGACACCTCATGCTAACTTTGTAGTTGTTTGCTAATGTACTCTTCTGAGAAGAATTACTTGAATCTGCAGTTTTGCTGTCAGAGATAATGCTTTTAGGAAACAGTTCTAACACTTCTAAGACCTGGCATTACTCATTGTTCACCAGAACAACAAGCCCAGTTAGAGAAGTGGCTAGCTAGAATAAATCTGTCAGATGGTTGCTTTCCTTCATTACGTTTGAGGATGCATCGCTTCCCTCCATCCAGGTTGCTAGGGTGATAGTTTCTTGAAAAACTTCCTTTAAATTGTGAGATCAAAAACATGAACAACTTTTTTAAAGAATGAAAGCAAGCACAAGAACGATTTGAGATGAAAGACACAAGAAAACTCTAATAGAGTAATACTCTCTTTCCAAATAGACCACGATATCCACTCTGAATTAGAGTCATTGCGGTAAGCAACTGATCTTTCTAGGTCCTAAAACTTCCAAGCAAATGCTAAATTTTCAGACACTGTGTATTAATTGAAGTCTTAGATGCATACTATTGTGAATCCATACTTTCAAATCCTCTATTGGCAATTCATTTGCCTAAAAAAAGAAAAAGAAAGTTATGCAGTACATGACACTTGATGTTTATTTCATGAGCATTAAGAGTGAGTTCTTTGTAGGAAGAATCACCTATAAAACAGCAGTAAGTTAACAGGCACAGGTTTTATAAAGTAGATATTGTTTAAGTTAATTTTTTAATAGGAGCAACAAAATGTAATAATCAGATAAAGAAACTAGATATGAAATGCAAGTTCATATGAGGCAGCCTTCACGCTTAATGGTACTCAGAGATGTATAGTGCAGAGAACCAGTATATGTGTATCTTGCAGAAAGAATCACCTAACAGGGCCTGATGCCAGTGGTTCATGCCTGTAATCCTAGCTACTCAGGAGGCTGAGATCTGAGGATTGTGGTTCAAAGCCAGCCTAGGCAGGAAAAGTCCATAAAACTCTTATTTCAAATAAACCACTCAGAAAACCAGAAGTGGTTCTGTAGCTGAATTGGTAGATCACTAGCCTTGAGCTGAAGAGCTGAGGGACAGCGCCCAAACCCAGAGTTCAAGCCCCACTACTGACCAAAAAAAAAAAAAAAGAATCACCTATCAATTAGGTATATTAATTATCCATTGGGCAAAATCTGAACTCAAAGGCAGATTTTTCAGTTTAGAATTTCCATTGGCTATCTGAACTTGGAAAACAATTGGAAAGGAAAAAATGTGAGGCTAGAGAAACACTGACAACAAAAACAATTGCAAGTAAATATTTTAAATTTTTTTATTGAAAAGGTGATGAGCTGGGGTTACAGTTACAAGGTGAGACAATAAGTACATTTATTATTTGTTTTTGTTTTTTAGTGTGGGCCAGTACTCTGGGCCTGGACACTGTCCCTCAGCTCTTCAGCTCAAGGTTAGCGCTCCAGCACTTGGGCCACAGCGCCACTTCCGGTTTTTTCTGCTTATGTGGTGCTGAGGAATCAAACCCAGGGCCTCATGCATGCAAGGCAAGTACTCTACCACTGAGTCACCTCTCCAACCCCAGTAACATTTGTTTTTAATCATTGTTACCTCATCCCTCTTTATCTTCCACTTACTCCTCCCTCTCCCTCACAAAGTTGTAAAATTCATATCCAACATAGTGTCACGTTGAGTAACAATGTTGCTGTGGTTCATCGTTGTTCTGATGTTTCTGTGATTTCCTTTCCCTTTCACATATTACATTGTCTATTATGCAAAATAAGAGGTACAAAAACGAAGATAAATGAAGAAAGAAAAAGACAACAATAGAGAAAAAGAACAAACTATATACAAGGTCTAATGAGAACAAGTAATTTATTTCTATTGTTGCTTAAAAACGTGATTCGAGAAGCCTTCCCGTGGCATTTCCATCTTCACAAGGGACTGCCTGTCATGATTTACTAGCATTATGCTCTCCTGGTCCTGGTTGCTAATCGTTATTGATGTCCACAACTTCAAGGTTTCTTTCCTCTTAACTAGACAGAGGACCTGCTCTAGAAGTACAGCTGATAAATATTTTCTACTATAAGAGATAAAAAAGATGAATTGAGGTGTAGCTCTGTGATAAAGTGCGTGACACTCTAGATTCAATCTCCAAAATCAAAGAGCAAAAAAGAAAAGAGTAATCGCAGAATCTGTGGGATTGGCCACAAGTCCCCAAAAGAAAAAAAAGACAAACTGTCCTGATGAGTAATTATAGAATATTAGCAAAATAAATAAATAAATAAGAATATCAAAGAAAAAAGAGAATAGAAAGATTTTCTGGTTATACACAATTCATTATGTCCCCATTTTGTTGCTTTTCTTTCTTTGTGTTACTTTTTTCTCCCAGTGGTGGGGATTGAATCCAGGGTCTTGTACATATTAGGTGACTACTCTCCAGCATTTCTCTTTTAATAAATACTAGTAATCTCAGAAAAGCAATTTATCTGTATTGAATTTTAAACTAGATATGAATTGGAAGAGCATATGAGCCAGCCTTCATACAGAACGGTATTCACAGAAGTACAGTGTAGAGAGCCAGTGGTAATTAGAAAGTTGTAACATTTACAGGGGCTGAGGATATAACTTAAGGAAAAAACATCTGCTTAACATGTGCAAAGTTCGGGGTTTTATCCCTCCACATACTTCCCCCTGTAAATTTACAAAAAAAGAAAAGAAAATCCATTTACAACTAACAGTATTTTTAAACATTTATTTCTACTATGCATTTATACCATACATATGTGTATATATAAATTACATCTATGTTATATATACACATAAAAAACAATTGCAGAACTCCTAAAGATAATCAAACATAACTAGCTTTGCATATAACTAATGTATATATTTGAAATCACCATGTATATTTTAAATCATCTTTAAATTACTCATAAGACCATATACAACGCTCATGACATGCATATCATTCTTTGTACTATTTAGGGAGTGATTACAAGGGGAAAAAAGTATATGTTCAGTACAGACACAATTTATTTTTGCCCATCCACTGATGGGTGAGTGCATGAAGGCAGACCCTTAAAGTATTTTTAATATGTCAATTTATTATATATATGTAATATGCATGTATCTTTTTTTGGGGGGGGGTCCGGTCATGGGGCGTGAACTCTGGGCCTGGGCGCTATCCCTTAGCTCTTCAGCTCATGGCTAGCGCTCTACCACTTGAACCACAGCACCACTTCCAGCTTTTTCTTTTTGCTTATGTGATGCTGAGGAATCAAACCCAGGGCCTCAGGCATACAAGGCAAGTGCTCTACCACTGAGCCACCTTCCCAGCCCATATGCATGTATCTTTACAGGGACTTTGAGGCTACTTAGCTGTTAAATCATTCAAGTGTCCCCCAAAACCTATCTGTATGGTTTCTTCTATCTCATTTTTCTCCAAGTTGGTCCTTTGTTGTATAGATCAGATAGGCCTATATGTTGTATAGATCAGATAGGCCTATTTGTTGTATAGATCAGATAGGCCTATTTGACTTGCTTTGTATTTATCTCTTAGTTCTACGCGATCTGTGAATGAGTAGTTATTTACGTATATCTATATCTATGGATCTATCTCTATCTTTATCTGTCTGTCTTACTGCTTGAGATAAAAATGGGCACATACAATGTTAGTTAATAAAGACGATGTCTTTAGGGCATGGGGAAGAAGTAAGGGATCTCCAAATCAAATGAATGTACACAATTTATCCTCAATCATCAAAACAAATTATTGTGTCAGCCTAATAAATATAGTAGAATCACTTTGGAAATATGCTTCATGATAATGCAAGTTATGGCTACAAATCGATTGGAATCATTCCCTCAGCATGGACATAGCGTACATGAGAAGTTGTCTGAAGAGACTACTTTGTGATGATTTAGGCTGAGACTTTATCAATTCAATGTCAGGTTAGTTATGTGCACTATAGGATTTATTTCCAGTTTTTACTATGACATTCTTAGGACAATATGGTCAAACTGATAAACACTACCTTTTATTTATTGTTTCATAACATGACAGGTTTTAAGAAATTAAATTCTATGGACTCCTTACATATTATTATAAGGGCATTTACCTTGAAAGAGTTATATAAAAATGATAAATGCAAGTAGTGCTAACAAGAAGAAAATGTGGAAAAATACCATAAAACATGATTGAACACCATGTCATATAAAGCATAATAGTTAAACACCACAGAGCATACAATTCTTTCTATGAAACACACATAGCTATTATTTCTTTATAATGAAAATGATTTTAAAAGGGCATTCTCATATGTAAGAAATAAGTACCCAAAGTATGCATATCCTTGTGCATTTTTATTTATTTATTTATTTATTTATTTTTTATTTGTGAACATACTGTACAGAGGGGTTACAATTACATGGGCAGGATAATGCATACATTTCTTACCAAGCATTGCAGCCTCCTCCTTTGGTTTACCCTTCACATCCCTTCCCAGCCTCCCCCCTCCCCCCAATCCCAACCCTTCTCCTCTCCCCCCTTATCCCCCCCCCCACTGACGTTGTAAAGCTCGTTTTGGACATGACAACTTATACTTCTCGTTGTTGCATCAGGTCCACCTGTATCCTTAAACAACTGTTTTTTCCCCCTCTCCTCCACAAGTTATACTGACATCAAATATAGTGAAAGCAGGGGTTATACTGTATATCCTTGTGCATTTCATCTAGCCCACAAGATGATTAAACTTTAGTAAAAGAAGTTAAATAAGAGAAGGTGATCTTCTTTATGGATGAGAATGAAATAAACTAGAGCAAAGAATTCTAAATATACAGTTTGGTGCTTATTCTGAAACATTTTTTTTACATTAATGGAATGAAATTGTCCCTCAAGGTATTGAGAACATATACAAGCTCCAACTATAACAATAGAATTTTCATGCGTGGGAATCAATATAAACTAGCCTTTATAAAACAGAGCTTGAACTGGGCACTTTGGCTTGGAAATTACATTAGTTCCAAGGCATTCTATTCTGGTAAGTGAGACCTTCACATTTGTGTTAAGAATGAGTGAAATAGGAAGGCTTTATGCTATTTGCCACCTGCCTGTAATCCTTAGAGAATGTAGTAATACCTATAGAGGCATTGTAGTATCACCTATAAAGTCAGTTACTATACTTAGGACAAGGACATTTCAGATTCAAAAGTAAACAGGGTGGGTATGCCAGAGACTCACCTCTAGCTACTCTGGAGACTGAGATCTGGAGGATTGTGATTCAAAATAAACCAATCTAAGAGATTCTTATATCGAATTATCAGTGTGGAACCATACTGGAGGCATTACTCAAGTGGTATTGTACAAGCTGAGTAAATAAGCTGAGCAAGTACATCAGGCCCTGAGTTCAAGCCTTAGTACCAGCAAAAATTAAAAATGACAAAATAAAAGACAGTTTAAGTTGGAAAAAGAGAAGAGTGACCTTGAGCTTCCACAGTGGTCTCAAAATTCTGACTTGCCACTGTCCAGATATTGACCAAAAAGAAGTAATCTAGTCTTATCAGCTTTGTCTTTCCCATTTCTAGACCCATAAAAACTGTATCAAATTGTTACCTCAGTTAACTACAGCAACCAATGTGAAAATACCTTGACTGTCTTAATCTGTGCCCTTTGCTCAGCATTTCTGATCAACCTCAGGACATTGCTAAGGAAACAATATGAGATAGCATCATAGATAATGAGGAACATAAATCAGATTATCAAGCCCGTCAGGTAGCATCCTACACCCCCCGCCCACCAAGAAAAAAAAAAAGAAACCACTGCATCTTCTACCTCCCAGTCTTTCTCTGTTTTCTCTGGGATGTGCTATTTCTTCAAATGTGTTTTCCTTTTGTCACTCCTAAGAGAAAATCCTTTTCTAACTTCTTGGTAATAAAGACTGAATTTAGTTTCCCAGCATGAAAAAAAGGAAAAAAAAGCCTTTTGTGGTTCTCTCCGACACGGAATCTAGCTGTTTCTATGAAAAATAATTTAAGTATCCTAATGGGTAAAAGTCATTGATTTGTGTCCACTCCTATTCAGGAAATGAAGGTCCCAGATCATGAAATAAGAGGCAGAGAGGCTGACAGGAGTCCAGCAATATAATCATGAGCAAGCTGAAGAGGCCAAAGAGGAGACACACGGGAGCTTTGCCATTTCTGAATTAATAATCTAAATAGTCCCTGGTCTTCCTGGTTTGGGGAAGAATAGCTACTTAACCAAGTTCGAATAGCTTTTCTTTCTGTAATGAAGTCCAAATGGCATTTTGTATAAGACAAATAATGAAATCATTTTTCTATACCTCATCTGAAAAACAGAACAGAAAGCTTGTTGAGAAGATAAATTTATCACGGAGGAGTTAATTCACAGGATGATGGTGAGCATGTTGAAGCTGTGGAGATTTTGGAATTTTTTTTATTTACACCTTCCATTCATTGTCACCACTGGTTCTATTCTCACCCTGAGAAATCTCATATCACATTATTCAAACATATCATCATTAGTGCCATTAATTACCTAATTTTCATTGTGTCTTATGTTCTATATTAGGTTAAGTTTGATTAGGTCAGCTTCATTGTGCTATCCTGATTCATTCTCACATCTACATTGTGGCTCTTATTCCTGTAATGCAGAGTACTGCCTCTCTTGGGCTCATGCTATATTTCTTTTGAATGACTGGTAAACATAATTATACAGTCCTGTATCTGTCCAAAGTCTATGGTCTTTCCAATAAACCTGACTGGATGAATCTACTAATAAAAGAAGCCAAAACAATTACATCTGTGCCATGCTAATGTCTATAGACATCTACTACCAGGGTCAAGATGATTATATGAATTTTAAAATCAATAAGCCACACATAAAGTTGGAGAAAATGTATTTTAATTGTGTAACATCAAAAAATGGCCTTGTGGGTAAGGCCAGACACACCATCCTATCTCTTACCAGAATCACAATCCATAAAACCTAGATGGAGGCAAAACATGCAAGAGGTGGAGAGAAGACCTCACCAAACTGCAACAACTGACTAGAATTAGCTAAGCAGAGATGAATAAATAATCATCACACGTGTACAGATAAGATTTTGTAAGTCCTACTGCATCCTCATTGGGGTGATATGCTTATTGAGACAGAGAGAGAGAGAGAGAGAGACAGACAGACAGACAGACAGAGACAGAGACGGGGGAGAGGGAGAAATCAATGAGAAAGATTATTGAAGATTGTAATAGCATAGAAAGTACCATTTTCCTAAGAGAAGAAACTAAATTTTAACCCAAGTTGCTTTTACATTTGACATAATTTTTGTCAGAATCCCACTGAGTATGTATTAATTTTATAAATCAACTACAAAATTCATCTGGACAGCTACTTTACAAGAATAAGTAACCAAGGATTCCTCATTCTTTGATAATGAAGAACAATTATGCAATTATATTGTACTAAATTAAAAAATGGCTTATAACACACTTGAGGCCTCCAGGAGTGAGAGAGCTAGTTTCTCTGGGCAGCTTCAGTCTTTAATCTGTTTTGTACCTTGAGTTTAATCAAGTATCCTCATCTTTCCAGCTGTCGTAATCAGAATAAATACCACTGGGATTCCCAACTCCCTTTTCCCACTCTACGCCTGAATTCCAAATGTTCCACTTACTCTTCTCAGTGCACTCATCACTAGAACTGTCATTGTCACACTTACCCAAGCCACCCATGCAAGAACACAGAACACAGGCATTATAGAGCTCCACTAGAGCAAGTCTAGTCTAGACTACAGTTTTCTTTTTTAGTTTCTTGCTTTGGTCAAGAACCCCAGCCAAAGTATGTAATGATTTTATGTTAATAATTTTTAGGCTCTTTTTAAGATGCTTTTTAAAAAATTAGACTCTTCTTATCCTAAGTTAGCATATTTAAAAAGTCCTTTTCAAAACAATGTTAATGCTAACAATTTTATTTAGATCAGTTGACCAAATAGATACTTCAGGAGCTATCAGGAGATGTTTTTGCCTATATGTATGTCCAGGTTACTATGACTACCTTCCTATTATCATGAACACAAATATCACAACAGCATGGTATTTTATGCTGCTTGTTGAATTAAATATTTCAAGTTATGTAATACACTTTCCTATAACATAACTGTATGAGAGGTGACCACATCTTCATATTCAGCATCTGACAACAAGAAATTCCATAAGACTTCATAATACCAAGCAAGAGAAACATATTTGTTCCTACAAAGGTCTATGCAACTCGCTGTTGCAAATCTAATTAATGAGGAATATAGATTCTTTTTTTATAAAGGCACTAATTATACTTGACACTGCTTGCCATCAACATCTAGCATCCTTTTCTCCTTTAGTAATTAAAAATGACTTTTTAAATAAGAATGTGTAGCAGAGAAAGTTTCTTTTTAGGAACTTCCATAGTACAGGAGACTAATCATTAGACCTAATTCTGGCTAATCAGATCAGTCAGTTAGTTGCTAAAAGTTGTCTCACAATAAGCGACCATAAAGCTTAGTGATTTCAAGCAACTTTTATTTCTTACATCCATGTCGTTGAAGCCTCTTGCAATTCAGATAATATAGGGTTGATCTTGTAGATTACTAGGGTTGGCCCAAGATGTAGGCACAGGTCAATTTCATCAAGCTCCCATCTTCCATGGATCATCAACACTAACTGGCTGATTCTTCTCATGAAAAAGAGGTAGGCCAGTGGGGTAAGTTCTACCACACAGCACTGTTCAAGTCTGTGTTCATATAAAACCCAATAATACTCCATTGGTCAAAACAAATCCTACGGTCAAATCTAAAGTCAAAGAGCAGAGAAGAATCCTATACATCCGCCCTGAAGACTGAGTAAATCCAATAGGATATGTATGTATGCCTTTGAGAAGGAATTTATTATGAAAGGATCATACAACTCCAGCAATTGAGAAGTGGCATGATAGTTCATCAGCCAGCTAGGGGTCCTGAAATATTGGCGAGGGGGTTCAGTTCAAGACAGGAGGACTCAGAACCCAAAAAGTCAATGGTGTAACTTGGTTGGCGTTAGAAATCTTGAGTACCTAGGAAGCATGAAGCTGGTTAAAATCTTAGAATTTACATCCAGTAAACCTAGAGTTTTGATGTACAGAGGAGATATGAGTTTTAGGGGAAAATACTAGATTCTTCTGTATTTATTCTCTCTGAGTCCCCAGCCAGTTGGATAGAGATCATCAACATCGTCAACATTGAGGATGAATCTTTCTATCCTCTTTCAGTTACTAAGATTTCTTTAGCCAAGTCAAGTTGACGCCTAAAATTAACCATTGCAGTACCCCTCCGAGGATGAGAATAACAATCTAATCTACCACAGGACTTAAGCAGAAGTACCATGTTTCAGTGTTTTTTTAAGCGGACAGGCTCAGGCTCTTTGCTCCCATGATAGCTGAAATCCTTGATCATGAGACAAAAGCTCTAAGACATACCTAAAGATTGAAAGCCAGGGAAGGTGAAAAATGGTCCCTGAGATAATCAAATACAGCCCCTGGTAGCCCAATCTTTTCTTTTCAACCTCCTGAACTTATAATCTTTTAACCACTGTTATCAGTGTTTTATACTTATAGCCAAATCTGCTTCTAAATAACTAAAAGCCAGTATCTTATACACATAACACAATTAGACTGTGACATTTTCTTAGTAGCAATCAGTGGATTTAGAATCAAATACTTCAAGAGGGAAAGTTTGTGATGGCAAATCATTTGATTAAATTGTTTCTACTCACATTGGAGTGGCATGAGGTATGCCATAGAAATAAGGCAGATGGTCAAGAAAAATCAGAATTGTGGAATTTACTGCCTTTTGTAAATATTAAAGCATATTAATAAATTTAAAGCATATTATTAATATTAATAAAGCATATTAAAAAAAAGGTGGTATTACAAATGCATCACTTCCTAATTATTTTACTATAGTTCATGATATCCTTATTCTCCAGGTTATTTACCTCTTTGGTGTCTGTGTAATGCTGTGTTACTGTGCAAGCCTCGCTGCTTTAAATAAGCACTAGACAAATAAATAAAATCCAGACTAAAGTTAGCCGGCATGTAAGGAGAGATGGAAGGGTTTACAATTCTATTGGGAGGGTATTTTATAAAGTTACATTCTTAAATGACAGGGAGCCCTATGATCTGAAGCCCTAGAGGATTTAAAAAGTCAACTGCTTCCATGGCTGGGTGCTTCTATGAATAGTGTCTCTAAAATAGGAAACCAAGCAGTTAAGATTGCAATCCTGATATCAGAATGCTAGCATATGAACCCAAACTTTATACAAAGACTGAATTGAACTGATTACAAGGACTGAATTGAACTGTGTGTTTCAGGCCATGTCCTACCTGAACGCCGTCTCTCCCATGCCTTAGGCTAAGATGCATGGTGAAAATTAGCAAGCTCATTTGTACTTGCAATGGAGACAGAAGGCAACTTCTTGATTGCCCCAGCTGGAATGAAAATGACATGCTAAAGAGAAGTTCAAGGTCATGATACCAGAGGCTAAGTCATCCTTAACATCTTCTCGCCAAAAAGAGGCAAGTTGAAGTACAAAGAAACCATCTGGAGTCTAAAATTCCTGTCAGCACAATTTAACATAATACTTTGAGCTCTGAACTATTGGATTCATGAATGCTTTTCTTTTCATGGAATGGGTGGGAGGAGAATAGAGTCACATTTGGGTGGTGTTGAGCTTAGTGTGAGAAAAAGATTTATTTTACAAATCTTAATATCCAGAGGGAGTTATCATTTCCAGTTATATCATAAAATAAGCTTTGGATGTGGATGGAGCTAGCCTTCATATATATCATGGTGCACGTGCGCGTGCGCGCGCACACACACACACACACACACACACACACACACACACACACACACACTGAAACAGTATTGTTAATTTTCAAGACATCTGTAAGCCAATTACTCACAGCCATTTTATTAAAACATTAACTTAAGAGTAAATAAAGCATATTAAAAGCAAAGGTGGTATTACAAATGCATCACTTCCTAATTATTTTACTATAGTTCATGATATCCTTATTCTCCAGGTTATTTACCTCTTTGGTGGCTGTGTAATGTTGTGCAACTGTGCAAGTCTTCCCAACTCCATGTTTAACATATTATTAATATATTATTAACCCCATGTTAATACTTGAAACCAACTGTGTCAGCAGTATTTACTCTAGAAAAATCTCACATGCTATGAAGGAGACCACTCTCTGCTCCTACCTGCAGCCAATTGTTAAATGTTTAGAAGCCCATTTGGACAAACTACCAATATATAGATACACACACACACACACACACACACACACACACAAGGGGGTGGGGGTCATACAGACAGAGTGTGTGTATGTGTGTGTGTGTTTGTTTATAATCCCAGCTTAATTATTAACAGAAGTTTTCTTTGTTTTTGAAAATTGTCCCGGTTTAGATGATACAATGTGAAGCGCTCCTTACAGAACAGTGTTTCTCATCCTTAGCCCTGCTGACATACTGGGTTGGATACTCCTTTGATAAAGGAGACTGACCTATGCCTTACAGAATGCTTTAGAAGTATCACTGATTTTTACACAGAGGCTGCCTGCAGCCTCCTTCTCCTGGTTATATCAGTCCAAAAGATCTCCAGACATTATTAAAGGACCCCTGGGGGTAAAATTGCCCTCTTCTGAGCACTATTATTACACTCTATAATCTATAAGGTTAAAAGAAATCTAAAGAAGAAAAAGGCAAAAAAATTCTCTAGTCCTAAAAGAAATGGCAAACCTCTGTGCTTAGATCATTTGTTTTCAAAAACATGTAATTATGTGTCCTTCTCTCTCCCTTTTATTTATGTGTATGGCTTCAAAATGAAACATCCTTTGGATAGTTTTACAACACAAAGCTTTTTTTCTGAAAGAGACTTAGATCCCTGTTTTTGAATTTAACACATGGAGGGATGGAACACTTATTTCCCTGTCTATGTGGGAGTTTGACCTAAATACCTGGTTTCAAATTGTAACTATCTGCTTGTTAGAGAGAAAGAGAAGGTATTTTATTTTGGATAAGGATAATCATCTAGCACAGATATCCACAATAACAAGTAAATTTGGGATAAATCATGTAGAGGAAATAGTTCTGTGAAGTTCTCTTATCTATGAAATGTCATTTATTTCACGAACATGTGAGTAATGTGTTACATATTTTTGTTTTTTAAAACAGCAGTTTCTGTCTTTACAATTTCTGTATTTGAAATTTATTTTATTATTAAATGTTAAATAGAAATACAGGTTGATCCATTGCAACAATGAGATGTACAAGACCTATGTTGAAAAACGAACTTTACAATTTAGGTGGGGGGAGGGAGTATAGTTGAGGAGGGAGGGAAGGGATGTAAGGGAAAAACAAAGGAGGAGGCAACAAGACTTGATAAGAAATGTACTTGTTACCTTGCTCGTGTAACTGTAACCCCTTGTACAGTATTTTCACAATAAAAACTTATTAAATATAAATAGTTAAAAATAAATAGTTGTACAAAGAGATCACAATTCTACAAGTTATAAATACAATGTGTCTTGATCAATGTCACTCCTTTACAATAAAATTGTTATGATTTCCTTAACAAATTCCCTGTGTTGTGTGAAACAGTCTGTTTGAATGTGCATTTAATTAAAAAATGGTTTAATTTTTTTCTACCTTTTTTGTGTATTTGCTTGTTTAGTAAGACATTTTTTTGCCTATTTCACCCAGTAAGGACATCAGCAGTAAAAGGAATGCAAAAAGTAGAAGCAAAATTAGAAAATGCCCTGGGGGTAGAAACAAACAAACAAACAAAAGAGGCCTAAAATTGAATCGACTACAAAGAGCATCATTTCATACTGAGTGTAGAACGCTTTTACCGGCAATGTTCATCTCATGTTTGAGGAGATAGATTTCCTTGCCCTATCTCTTGCCCTTAAGTTAGTACATGCTGAGAACTGCTCCAACAATTGTCTGTTTCCTTCTCATTGTTCTATATTCCAACAACTGCTGCCCTTAGCATATTTCAGACTCCACTGACAAGGAATACAACTCCACTCCATTCATCACCCAACATGATACTTAAACAGAGCTGTTAGCTATTATAGACACTCTTAGGGCAATGGAGTATGAGGAAGAAAGCCATGTTGTAATAATAGATAATCCTGGACCAAGTTTTATGAGGAAAAAAGCCATGTTATAGTACAGCATAGCAAAATGAAATGGGAGGGCGTGGTAGAGTGTTTGCCCAGTCAGTATGTGTGAAGTTCTGTGTTCATTCTTCAACATTACACACACACACACACACACACACACATGCACACACACACACACACACACACACACAACCCAGAGATATGAAATGAATATGCTAATGTCTATTCCAAAGATTATCCCTTCTTCCTTTCTATGGGTCTTTCCTATTAGTAAACCTTTTTCTGTCTAGACTGAACACTTTGGGCCTTCTTCTCTTTAGACTAAGGGTAATATAAGGAGTCCAATACATATGCTTTTGTGCATGGATGTTTTTCACCACAGTATCTAAAATTATCATGTACCTAAGCAAGCAAGAACTATATTTGGTCTCAAGGAAACAAAGAAGAAGCGAAACAGCAATATAAGCAAAGCTATAAAGGAGACAATTAAGAGATGTTATATATTATGCATTTGGGATCTTTAGGTGAAGCTGAGGTTGGGAAGAGGAAATAGTAATAACAAGTTGACTTTTGGAGAAGCTAGCAGGGAATAGAAGAGGGCAGCAAAAAAAAAGCTTATTTGTGCAAAGAAAACCAGACACGTGGAAATTAATTAAATGAATTATACAACAGCACGAGGAGGGAATGAGGGAGGGATGATACTGTTCAAAAGGAAACATACTCATTGCCTGAATCATGTAGGTATAACTCCTCTGTATATCACCTTTACAATAAAATATTTTTTAAACGATTCAGTGTCTTCAAAATGAAGACCACAATGCTTTCATGGATAGTCTCAGTTCACAAAATATATTTAATTTTCTGTGAGAACTTACTTTCATTGAACTGTCTTGAAATACCTTTTTGTTTTACTACTAACTCTGCACCAACTCCTGAAATAGTGAGGAGAATGAATTCTGGCCGATCTCGGCTTCCGTGGATCTGATACTCTTGTAGAATGTTCTAAAAAGACTTCCTAGCTGCCTCTTGTCTCAGATACCCTCATGTGACTCCATGTTATTTAACAAAACCCATGGTATTTTCTGTACTAAATTAACCCAAACCAAACAATACACAATCATAAAGATATCAAAAGAAATACATCTCCTTCTTGGAATAGTTTAAGCCACTAAACTCCCAATGTGGAACTGAATCCAAGCTTTTGCTTATAGTTGAAATTTATGGTGATGGGGTCATTTTTTATATGTCAAAACAGCTGACATAGCTATACTTAGTATATTTTTATTTACAAGTGATAATAAAAAGAAAACTCTCTAAAATGTCTGTTAATGTTGAAATTTCTTTTCAATAGAATTTTGTGCTTCTGGTTAAGTAATGAAAACACATGAAAGGTAATAAAAAAATTACCTGAGATAAACTGTTTAGAAATCAAAGAATATAAAATAAATAAATATAATAAATAAATAAATATAAAATAACATAAGTGAAAATTGACACTAGAATATATAAATATATTCAACATCATTTCAGAAAAAACAACTTGATCTTGGAGAAAAATGCCATTATCCAAAAAAAAAAATTCAGGAACTATAGAGGTGGTTCAACATCATTTCAGAAAAAACAACTTGATCTTGGAGAAAATGCTATTATCCAAAAAAAAAAATTCAGGAACTATAGAGGTGGTTCACTGGTAGAGCATATGTTCAGTATATACAAAGTCCTGGGTTCAATCCACAGCACAAAATGCATAAATAAATGAAACAACAAAAACTTGGATCAGTATATCACTTTCAGCTATCTTATATGCTGTACTGAAAACTAACATCTAGTTCTTAGAATAGAAGAGTTACTCACATTTAGAACAGAATAAGCTAGCCTGGTTAATGAGTTTATCCATTCCCTGTATTTAATGCCATCACATTAAAGGAATGGATTTATAAATTTACATTGGAGCATCAAAACAGATGATAGTGGTAAGCACACTCCCAGAATCGTGGAAAACACATCAAAGAAAACTGAAGTCAAAGCAGAAGGAAACACACTGAAAAGGGTAAATTGAGGGGTAAATTGTATTTTTTGAGTCTGGAGAATTCTTTGTTTTCACAGGCTATCTGGTCCTTGAAGGAAGTTCCAGCCATTCTATGTATTTGATAGCACAGCTGTCACTAAGGAAACTGTGGGAAACGGCAGAGGCTCGGTCTCCTAGTGCAAGCTACCCAAAGCTGGCGATCTGTTATTTAGCTTGCTGCTCCTGACTTGTCATTATGCCAAAGAATCAGGCTTATTCTGAGAAGGAAGAGATTATGATAATTATTTGCAATTACCAGAAAAGAGAAATAGGCATGCTGCTGCAACACCTAACTTATCTAGAGTATTGCCACCTACAATGAACCAGAGTAGCCTAGTTTCCCAATAGCAGGTAACGATTTAACATCAATGATAAGCTGAAGCAAAGATAGTCTGAAAATGAATTGCTTTACTGCAACAAACATGGGAGTGGAACAAGCAGAAAGAATAGATGGAGGGGGGAGGCAAGAATAAGAGAAAGAAAATTATTCAAACATTGGGTGCTATTAATGAATCAAACATGATGCGTTCAAAGACAGATGCTTTTCAGAGTGGAGTCACAATTAAATGTGACTAAATGTATCTCAAATGCCAATTGAAGCCACCAGCATGTAGAATCCTGGAACTTGTATCATTTCAGTTTCTATAGGTCAAGTTTTAAAGGGAAATAGTCTTTTTCCAAGATCATCCGTCTTATTTGCAAATTTGCATGTAATTGTCAGTGTGAAAATCCATCAGCCTCTTGTCAAGCAAGACTTTCAACCAGCCTCTTGCCTCAGTTTAACTTGTGTTACAAGATAAAGCTCAAAATGGAGTTAGGACTGTCAAAATATAGTCACATTAATCATAATCAAAACACAAAAGTACTTAAATCTACAAGAATCAGAAATATACATCACAACAAATGCATATCAATAAACATCAAACAACACTAAAGAGCATAAGAATTAAACAACAATATCATCTGACAATGAAATGGCAAAAACAGCTTGAGGAAAATGATTGTGCATTAAAATATTGATAACTTGCTAAAACAAGCTTAGTTTATGAGCTACAAAGTAGATATAGTGGGAGTTAGGAGTTACAGAAAGAGAAAACAGAGCAAAAAAAGAAAAGAAAGAAAGAAAAAACAAAATGAAACACATGTAAATGCAAATGCCCAAATCGGTCTAGGAAAATTTACTTACTGATTTGAAAACTCACTTTGAAGATTCAGTACTCAGAGTCTGTAGTCCTGACCTTAAATTAGGAGGTTCTCATCATCTCTGCTGACTATCAGAATACCCTAGAAGGCTTTTAGGAGTCCTTTGACTCCGTCCACATTACAAACCAGATTCAGACATCTTGTGGGTTGGGCCTAGGGTGCAACATTTTACTTCCTATTTATTCTTGATACATGATATGCATATATACATATTTAGGGGGATAGTATTGAAGTTTGGAACTCACTTTGAACCCTGTGCTTGCTTGGAAAGCACTCTACCACTCACACCAAGCCTCCAGCCCTATTTCCTTTTGATATTTCCCTCATAGAGTCTCATGGTCCTGCCTACCTTCTCCCTTTAAAGTTTGAGCTTTAATTGTATTTACATGTCCCATGTAGCTAGGAGGACAGATGCATGCTACCACATGGCTTGTTGGTAAGACTGGGATATCTAATAGATAATACTATCACTACAATTCTATATCTTTCTGTTGTATGCTAATATACTACCACTTTTAAAAGTACTTGAAAATAAGATGTGAAAAAGAGTCTCTATATGATCACTGGACATAATCAGTTTTATTGGAAGACAAACAGCAAAGACACTTTGTAGAGGCAGAAAAAGAGGGCCTTAGAGAACTTAGGAATTGAAGGAAAAATCTCACTTGAGGTCTCCTCTGTCTAAACTCTGATGGAACCAGTATGCCAATATAAAAACAGAGTTGATTTAAGCAAAAAAAAAAACATCCATCCATTGTCATTTTCTAAGAAGATGAAATCAAGACTTTTTTTCTTATAAGAAAGTGATTGTCCCTTAAGAAAAATCATTAAAATGATCATTAGGGAATCTGTCCTAGTTTTAATCAAGATTTAAAGAAAGGAAAAAAAGTGAAAAGGATGTGGGAAACTGATAGAGAAAAAGTGAGTGAAAAATGACAGGCTGGCTGGTGGGAAGAATTTAAGATTGCTAAATACTGAGTGTAGGAATCCTCAGAGCCCAAAGTCCAAGATTACAGCAAACTTCCCGTGACTAGTACTTACATGCTCTTTTTGTTTTATTTTCTTCCTCTTTGATCACCACAAGCAGAGTTATCTATTGAGTTTTTGATTAAGCAGTTGTTTAACATAGTAATTTTGTTATTATTATTTTTTTGCCAATCCTACAACTGGAACTCAGGGCTGGATGCTGTCTCTGAGCTTTTTTGCTCAAGGCTAGTACTCTACCACTTGAGCCACATTTCCACTTTTAGCTTTTTGTGTTTATTTGGAAATAAGAGTCTCAGAGTCTTTCCTGTCCAGGTTGGGTTCAAACTTTAATCCTCAGATCTTAGCCTCTGAGCAGCTAGAATTACATGCGTGAGCCACCAATGCTGAGTGATGATTTTATTTTAAATGACCTGTATTGATATTCATTACATCTCTAGTTGAATTTTTTTACAGCTATTATAGGATGCTTCACTTTCTTTAAAGTAAGTTAGGATAATCACAAATTTAAAGTATTTTTTATGCCAAGTGCATTTT
The DNA here is from genome assembly GCF_000151885.1 of Dipodomys ordii. Classification (NCBI taxonomy): domain Eukaryota; kingdom Metazoa; phylum Chordata; class Mammalia; order Rodentia; family Heteromyidae; genus Dipodomys; species Dipodomys ordii. The sequence goes on along the minus strand of NW_012267220.1, from coordinate 2,241,646 downwards.
ACACTATAGGTGCGTAGTGTCCAATTACTCAGGACTAACAGAATTGTAATGTGCCTGACAAATACTATTGGTAGGTCCAGAAGTTTTGTCTCAAAGATTACAGGGTTTAAATGTCAGCAGGTTACTCAAGATAGCATCTAAAAAAAGATACAATTTTTAAAATTGGAGATAACTAGGAGGTGAAGAATCAGGTGATGAATATACCATGACTCCTTTTAAATAGAGACTAACATGAACACATACATTAAAGGCAAGAGGAGTATCCAACTTATTTACTTCAGGGTGTTCATAAATCTGTACCCAAAACTTTTGGGTCATAGGTATTAGGAAAAATATGTTTTAAATTTACTTTATCATTATTATACAGGTGATGTGCAGAGGGATTACAATTACATGAGTCAAGTAATTTCCTTTCACATTGTCTTCTGTTCCCTCACTTTCTCCCAGTCCCTCCCTCCTGTCTCCACCCATGAATTGTATCCTTCACTCTCAGTGCCCAGTGAGCTCCACTGCTGCGTTTTTTACCCTTTTCCCCTAGAGTTCTGTATCCTTCCCTTTGCCCCCTCCCACAGATATACACATGAATATACCATACACAGAATAAAGAAGACAGAATCATCAACAACTAAAAAAGAAAAAAAAGAGGCCTCTTGTTTCCCTATCTTGCAGTTTGTTTCAGTATGTTTATTATTATTATTTTTGGGTGGTCGGTCGTGGGGCCTGAACTCTGGGCCTGGGCACTCTCCCTTAGCTCTTCAGCTCAAGGCTAGCGCTCTACCACTTGAGCCACAGCACCACTTCCGGCTTTTGTTCCCCTGCTTATGTGGTGCTGAGGAATCGAACCCCGGGCCTCAAACATGCAAGGCAAGTGCTCTACCACTGAGCCACCTTCCCAGCCCATGTTTATTATTTTAGATAATATGAAGAGATGCTTAGGCATTGCATTTTTGTGTTTTTTCCCTAAGATTATCCTCTTTTGGTCTCACTGTATGCAAGTATCTAGAATCCTGTATAATTTATCATATCCTGGTGCATTTTACATCTAATTTATTCATATCAGAAAGAGCAGGAGCCATTTGTCTCTCTCAGCTTGGCTTACCTCATTAAACGATCTGTTCAAGTTCTATCCATTTCCCTGCAAATGACATTATTTTATTATTTCTAATGGTTGTGTAAAGAAAAAGTTACATTTCATATAGGTACCGATTTTTTTGGATCCACTCATCTATTGTGGGGCATCTGGCCTCTTTCCACAATTTGGCTGCTATGAGTAGTACTGCAATGAACATGGGTGCACTGATGTCCTTATCATATCCTAGCAATGAACATGGGTGCATGGACATCCTTATCCTATCCTGGCTCATAATAATTTTACATTATATATACAATTATTGTTATCTGTATGCTTCAGCATTTATTATATCCACTGTGATCTAGAGTAACATTGTAAAATCAAAAGTATTAATATTTCTGCAATAAGATACATAGATATACTGTTAAAGGGGTCAACAGTTTAGATCAGATAAGGACAGCAAAGTCAGATCAGGGATTGTAGGCCTGTGTTTAAAGCAAAATACTAAGAACAAGAAGAATATTCATGTTGAAAGTATGAGAGTAGCTATGTGCTAGTGACGCTTGCCTGTAATCCTAGCTACTCAGGAGTCTGAGATCTGAGGATCACAGTTTGAAGCAAGCTGGGGAAGGAAAGTCGGTGAAACTCTTATCTCCAATTAACTGTCAAAAAACTGGAAGTTGTGCTGTGGGTCAAAAATGATAGAGTACTACCTTGAGCAAAAAAGCTCAGGTACAGCACCCAGGCCCTGAATTCAAGAAGAAAGAAAGAGAAAGAAAGAAAGAAAGAAAGAGAGAGAGAGAGAGAGAGAGAGAAAGAAAGAAAGAAAGAGAGAGAAAGAGAGAAAGAAAGAAGAGAAAAAGAGAGAAAAGAAGGAAGGCAGAGATAAAGTTCAAAAGTATACTTATAAATCTTGACATCCTTTTCTTACTGAAAAGTGCATCTTTGTTGAATTTGAGAGTAATATGGGGCTCTAGCTACAATAGCTCTGGGAAAAAAATTCTAGAGTATCTCCTATAGATCTACTACTAAAAAAACTCTTGATTTTTAACTCTTCTGAGAATGCATATAATTTGACCTGGACTATGTGAATAGTATTAGGCTGACCTATGAACAAATCATATGGAGTACAATGTCATTATCGGAAGTATTCAAGGTTGTCTAGGTCCAATATTATACTGCCTGGCTTTTGACAGGCTGTCATCTGTATTTCCTCAAAGAATTATACCATGGGGTAAACAAATTATAGATTAACAGAATACATTTCATCTAACTACCTGGTATGGAAAAAATGGTAGAATAAAATTTCTCTGTTTTGTAACCCCTGTGAGTTTCTGGCGTAAGCATCTTCAATTGCGAATGCTGTAAAGGGAGACAGAGGAAGAGTCTATTGTCATAGCGACAGTCATCCTCTTAGAGCAAGTCAGGTCATGCTCCATCTCTGGCCAACATCAAAATTGCTCCCCATTTTACTAAGAAGGAAAGTCAGGGTACTTACAAATGCCTGCAAGGATGTGTAAGAACTGCCCCTAAATGCCTTGTGCTCTTTTCCTCTATTGATTGCATTTCTACTACAATAGTTTCCTTTCTTTTCCTTTAACACTCAAAATGAGTCACCCCTTCAAAGCCCAAGTTTCTGCCTGGAAATGCTGTTTTTCCTGCTACTCATACTTTCCTCATCTTTTCAATCTTTCCATGAAAGTTGTACTCTTCATTAAGGCTACAAAACTATCCCACTGAAATTACACCCAGTTTGCCACCTCCTCCTTCCACTCCATCAACATCATCCTAATCTGTGTGGTTCTAAGGCTCTTATCACTCATTGTTATAGATGTAGTGCTTGACTAGAACATTCTTAGCACAAGAACATCCTTAGCACAAGAAGGAAGGAAGGAGGGAGGGAGGGAAGAAAAGAAAGTAGGAAGGAATGAAGGAAGGAAGGAAGGAAGGAGGGAGGGAGGGAGGGAAGGAAAGAAAGTAGAAAGGAAGGAAGGAAGGAAGGAGGGAGGGAGGGACGGAGGGAAAGAGAGAAGGAGGGAAGGAGAGAGAGGAAGGAAGGAAGAAAGAAAAGAAAGAAGGAAGGGAGGAAGGAAGGAAAGTAACAATGAGATGTACAAGATACTTGAAAATGAACTTTACAACTTTGGGGGGGGCGTTGGGGAAGGAAGGAGTTGGGGAGGTGGGGAGGGAAGGGACGGTAGGAGAAAAACAAAGGAGGAGGTAACAATGCTCCATAGGAAATGTACTCATTACCTTACTCATGTAACTGTAACCCCTCTGTACAATATAAACATATATAAAAAAAGAAAAGAAAAGGAAAGAAAGGAAAAGAAAAGAATGAAAAGAAAGGGCAGAGAGAGAGAGAGGGAACAAGAGAAAGAGAGGAGGATGGAATGTGTATGCTGTTTAAGGTCGTATTATGTCTCCACCATCAAAATACATAGATCAGAATCCTAATCCCCCAGTACCTCAGAATGTGACCTTCCTTGGAAATAAGGTCATTGAGCATGTAATTAGAGGAGTTGAACTTCCACTGGAAGGCAGGGAAGCAATGCAATATGACTGGTATCCTTCGAAGCAAAGGACACATTGAAACACAGAGACACACAAAGAGAAGGAGCATCACAGGGAAGAAACCGGAGTTCAGCAGCTGCAAGGAGCATTGATGCCTGTCAGCTAGGCTGAGTAGCTGAGGTCCAGCCAGAGTGCATGCTACAGCCAGAGCCTGGATTCCCCTCTGCTTCCATGGAATCCTGACCCCGTGGACACAATGGTTTCACACTGCTGGCCCTGGGAACTGTGACACAAGCAATACCCAGATTGTGGTACTTTGTGATGGCCAGGATTAGGAAGCCACACATGGATCTGCATATTACACCATTAAATACTATGTAATTTATGTTATATATCCAAGCTGGCTTTGAACTCTCCACCTTCCTGCCTCAGCCTCCTGAGTGCTGGGGTTATAGGCACACAATCAGCACACCCAGGCAGACCGAGTTCTTCTAAAGAAAAGAAAACGGGTCGCTAGAGGCTGCAAACCACGGTGCCAAGTGCGAGCATCTGATGAGGGCCTTCTTGTTTTACCTCAACATGACAGAGTGCATCACACAGCATGGAAGAGAGCGGGAGGGTGACACACAGGAAGCAACAAAGCTACTGGCAAGATAATGGGCCTATCTCATGAACAAAGTGTCATGATAACCTAATGATCTCTGAAGGAGCCCCCTCTTACTACTGTTATGATGGCAATTGAATTTCCACATGAGTTATAGAGGTGACATTCAAATGACAGTGGAGAAGCATTCGATAAATAGCTTTTAACTAAAATAATCCTATTACAAATGTCTTCCTTATTTCATCTTTTCAGTTGCTTTACTTTTCCCCTGTAGTGTTTTCTTTTTCCAATAGTTTAATAGGTTACAGCGCTAACAGCAATAATTTAAATAACCACTAAAACTCAATTGAACCTGCTTCCTAAGTTAAACATTTTTACATAATTGTTAAAAAGCAATGAGGTTGACTGTTTATAATTTCATCTCTATTTATTTCCCCAAGCCATGGGTTTGGGGAGGTTCCATTAGAGATAGATACTGTGTCAGACTCCAGGAAAGAATGAAAACAGAGTTATATAATCAGCCCTTGAGTAATGGAGAGCTGACTGAACAAAACTTGTTTAACTCACTAAGCAAGTCTCCATAGAAGACATTCTCATTCATAACTAATTTTCTAAAACCATTAATCCCAACCTTAATGATTTCAGGCCAACAACCTATTCAAACTGTTCAACTTCCAATTATTAAAAACACTCAGTCATCTCTAATTATGGAATATGAATTAGTTCCACTAAGTTCAATAGTTTAAGAGCCCCAGGTTAGTTTACTAAGTTTAACTAAGCTCATCTATCAACCACCATAAAACCTGATATGTTTGACTGTTATTATGTATTTACTAATGTTAATTACTCTAATAGGATGGATTATCTCTCTGTATGTTATTTGTCCTCATTAGTGAGTCTTATTTTTTTTCTTTTTCCCCCCTTTTGGACACTAACAGCAAACCTTGAACTTGGGTATTCTAGTGGAACTGAAAACATCATGTTTTTAAAATAATCATTCATTTGTCAGCATAGATATTTTTTTTCTTTTTGCTCATGTGGTGACAAGTGTCTTAAATCCAAGCATTGGGGGAGGGAAAAGGTTTCTGTAATAAAAGTCTCATATTCTAGAAGCAAACCCTGATGTTCTGGCCATGGCTTTGGTGTAGGCCATACATAGAGCGGTGAAAAAGGATATTGTTGAGGACACTCTTACAAAGCAAAAATAAGTACATTCCCTTAGGATTCAAAGGAAGAAAGAAGAAAAGGAAGGAAGGAAAGATGGAAGGAAGGAAGGAAAGAAGGAAGGAAAGATGGAAGGAAGGAAGGAAGGAGAGAGGAAGGGAGAGAGGGAGGGAGGGAGGGAAGTAGGGAGGGAGGAAGGAAGGAAAGAAAAGAGAATGAGAGAAAAGAATGAGAGAAAATTAAGGGTGGGCACGATTTCTCCACTCTGGGAGTATAATATAAACATTTGAGGAAAGATGTTCATATGGCAACAAATAGGCTAGAGGAAAGCATGTTCTAAAATCAGGTGGGGCCTTGCATCTGGAAAGGAATGGAGAAAAGTGCTGGTATATGGTTATGAAGGTGGTATCAAGCAATGCATATAGCCAAGTACTGTGTTGGGAAACAGGAGATGGAGGATGCGGGCTGAGTCGCATGCCTTGGCTACCATCCACTATATAGCTGAGGCTGAGGCTGGTATATCATGGAAGCCAGCCATGATTGTGACCCCTTGGCTGGAGGTCAGCAGGAGCTGCAGAGATCACCTGAGGCCCAGCACCATTTTCCCCACAGGTGAGATCAGAGCAACTCCCTCTATGTATTGACATCTTTTGGGGAAGGAGAATGGAGCAGAATCAAAGCTTCTGGACTATTGGTTAAATAGCCTTTTATGGTTTTATTGTTTTTTACTTGGTATGAATAGAAATCAACACAGGGGAAATGCTTAAATCAGTTGTAAGTTCTGAAAAAGGCATCAATATTATCTCATACATATAATCCATATGTTCAAATACTCAACAAAGAGTACTATTTTTTATAAGACTTTAAAAAGTTGTCAAAACAAGACCTGGTGGCAGAATACTTGCTTAGCATTCACAAGGCCATAGATTTGACCTGTAGCATCACAAAAACACAAGCAAACCTCAAGCAACCAAACAAATGACTGGCAAAAAGAAATACATAAAAGTTCAAATAGTTGAAAATTTTGATTTAAGTCTAGTAAGACAGCAAATAAACTCCACATTGTATACACAGTATATGAAAATAACCAGAAATATTACTTTGTATGAACCTTAGTCTCTGTGAACATTTAGTCTTTAAAATTATTTAACAGAAACACAGATGTCATTTAGACTTTATATTTTAAAATATAGAAGATATATCTGAAAGTAGCCTTTATTTGGTGGTGTTAAATATACTACAAATATAGAAAAAAATTAAAACTTACTTTTACTTGGTAAAACAATTGTGTGTTGCTAGGAGTTAAATTGATAATTTTACCACTTCTGACAAATATGAGACATTAATTTTCCTATAGAATTTTCAAAAATGTGCCTGATGTTTAAAGGTACAAATATAATTTAAGCATATATCTGTCGTTTAGTTATGATTTCCTGGGTATACTAAATATTTTGTATTGTCATAAACTCAACACAGATAACAATGAAGGTAGAAATAAGGATAGATATCTAAAAGGAATTTCTCAAATGGGTAGTTAAATACTCTTCAGGAAAAATATTTTTGCTTTTTAAGTTTATGGACAACACTATTGAGTTGGTTAGGTATTAACTTTTATTTCCAACAAAGACATCATTCTTTTACTGACAGCTAACATGAAACTTTTTTTGAATGAAATTACAGCCTAGATTGATAGCTGTATACAAATGCACAAAGTAATTACATAACACATTAAAACTCTCACATTATGCACAAATGTTCACATCTAGAACTCTCTTACATAAATTAAATTCTATGTGTCAACAATAGTTCTACTTATTATGCAGACATCACTCCCGTGGAGATATATGTGCGATGTCTTCAATGGTTTTTTTTTTAGCCTCATGAACAGAATTATGACATACGAAGACAATGAATGAGAGACATCAGGTCTGTTTTGATCCCATTATTCAGAAATCCATAGAGAATTGGATTAAGACAACAGGACATCATGCCAAGCAAATGACAAACACAATACACCAACTTGAAATGTCTGTTTGAAATGAGGTTGTCGTTGAAATCGGTGACCACGTGGAACAGGTGCAGAGGTATCCAGCTCACAGCAAACACGAGGATCAGTATAGTCAGACGGTAGAAGACACTCCGCGACCTCTTTTGGATTCTTGTCACGGAGCGCTTCACTCTCGTTTCGTGAACATCCGAGTTCTCTTCGGGTTTCATTTCGAAGCAGGTGGGGACCCCGGGTATGAACTTGCTGGAGGAAGAAAGATGGCTTCTTGCAGAAGCCGAGTTTTCTGGAAGTGCCTGTGAATGGTTCTCCAGGGATGGTCTTGCTGGGGCAGGCAACACACAGGCTGTCTTCTTGCTGTATCGTCTCCTGTGTTTTCTGATGAACGAATAACTCCACTTATGGCTGCCAGAGAGTTTTGCCTGATTCCCACTCTTTTTGGATGGATGAAGCGTGAAGTTGATCATCTCGTTTTCTTCCAGTCTGTTTTCTTTATTGGACAACCCACAACTTACACTCCTGCAGACACTGGTATGACTTACAGTGAGACAAACCAAAGGCAGAATGTACTGAACGAGCAATAACGAGATGGTGAAAGCGATTCTGTAGGAATCAGATGGCCACGACTCAACACACAAATACTTGCTGCTCAGCAACGCTGAACCAAACGCCTCCCGAAGTTCCACAAGACTGTGAAACACTGGAAGAGGGGAGCAAAACGCGAAACCTAGTGTCCACACGGTAGCGATCAGGAAGTAGCCATGGTTCGCTGTCAGATTATTAGAGATAGGATGTTTGATCATGTGATACCTGACGATGGCAATTGATATTAAAATTAAAGTAGAAACCAGAACCGACACACACTGGAGGAAAGGCATAACGTGGCACATGACTTTGCCAAATATCCACTGATCTAGCAAAACAGAGGTCAGCGTGAAAGGCGAGCAAAATAACACAACCAAGATATCAGAGAAGGCTAAGTTTCCTATGAGAAAGTTGACAGTAGTCTTCTGGCTACGCTTTTTCATGACAGCCATTAAAATCAGTAGGTTTCCCAAAAAGCCAAGGAGACTTACAAATGTATAGAGCCCAATGAGAAAGTACTGGAAGTCATCGACACTGCTTCTATAGTCATCCCAGACTGGGAAATCAGAATTCCGAATGGTACCAGTGCTGTTCTCTGTGGCCAGGGTCTTGTTATCATACTCCTTGAGCCCTAAATCCATATTAGAATCCTGCTTGGAATAAAAGACATTCATTAGCAGCTGGAAAGAACAAATTCTGTGAGTGATACAACTTAATCCATTCTGAGGGATACTACATTTTCAAGTTTGTGCCCATTATTTTATTCATCTAAGAAGATTTAGAACAGTCTTTGCTTGTTGCACATTGTAGTTTAAATTCAGCCAATGGCAATGACTACCAACTTAGGGTTATCATCAGGTTTATACTGTGCTTACTTATAATAAAGCAGCAGACTTTGCTTTTACATTTGTGTGGGAAATAATATGAGGAAAGGGAAAAGCAAAACTAAGAATCCCAAGAGACATCACTTAATACTTCATGTCTGATATTCTATAGTGAAGATATCTGGTACATAGATAAAAGTTCCTTTCTTTCCTACATGTATCAAGGGCAATCTGAAAGCCATCTAACCTAATGTATTACTTAGTCTGCCAAATCAGACAGGATCTCCTCCGATTACCGCCATTACAATGGCTACAGTCTACTTTAGTTGCTTACAAGCAATGTTTAAGAGCAATCTGTCAGTTCTTCACCAAGGTACTAATCACAAAGTTCACCACTGCAGGTGTTAAATTAATATTTAAAAGACATCGAACATTTTAAACAAAAATCCAGTAACTTAAATATGTCAATCTTCATAAGCATAGAACATTACCCCAGGGTGAAAGTGTATACAGTATGTATCCGAAAAGTGTTTATCAAGCTGTCCTATAATTGTGAAAGTACAATGAACTGGGTGCTGGTGGCTTACAAATGTAATCTTAGCTACTTAAGAGGCTGAGGTCCAGAGAGTTGTGGTTTAACACCAGCTGGAAAGAAAAGTCCAAGAAACAACATCTCCAAAACACCATCTCTCTCTCTCTCTCTCTCTCTCTCTCTCTCTCTCTCTCTCTCTCTCTCTCACACACACACACACACACATGCACACACACACACACACACACACACCAAACAAAAAATTGTCTGGAGGTGTAGCTCAAGTGGTAGAGCACCAGCTGAATAAGAAAGTTGAGTGTGAAGTCCTGAGTTCAAACACTCCCTTTACTACCATCACTAAATTGAAAAAAAAGTGTCCACAAGATATTCATAACATGCAAAAGGGATTCCTTCATTTGTTCAGTAAAAGTGAACATTTCTCTTTTCTTAAAAAAATAATAATTTCCTACAGAAAACTGAAGGTAACAAAAGACAATTCTAATAAATAGACATTTCTATACGGATCTCTTTACACATAGTTTTGAAAGCACTTTTGCTACATATCAATATGTATATGTTTATTTCTAGATCTGTAATTGAAAGGTTACATTTAAAACTTTGAAAGTGACATATGTGCTTAAGCGTAAACACTGTCATCTTCAGTTTATAAAAGACCTGGTCCAATCAATTTATACATAGTAAAGTCCTTCATGTGGAGATTCATCATAAGTAATTTAACTTCAGTTTTATATGCAGTTAGTTATAACCAATAGCACAGGTACTTAGAATCTGCTTAGTAATTAGAGTTGGAGGTACTTACACTCTTCACTTAGGACCACAAATTAATTAAAAGCAGGATAGAACCTGACATTGCTTTCTTGATTATGCACCTGTCTGCTTTACTGAGTTTCTCTCTCTGACAGTTGCTTTGAATCCTAGAACTCATAGGAATCTGTACCTTAACCTTTACAGAAAGGGATGAAACTACCACAAACAACAGTCAGCCTTTCAGTAAAGATAATTTCCCCAAATGAAGGCAATCACCTCTAAAGACACGGCTGTGCCATGGAGCACAAGTCATTATTTCATGGGGACTAGACTTTCCCATCAACTGGTAATGGGGACCACAATTTCTAGGCAACCCCTTTGTAGAACCAGCACTGCAATAATGGTCAGCCACGATACTCTGATGAGCTGCTTTGTCATGAATACCTCTCACCCCTGGTAGAGAGCTCTAAAGCTCTGCCAGCCCACTGAAGATGTGCTAAAATGCTTTGCTTCCCTCTTCCCCAATGTTCGTCTCTTTAGTTGGTGGAGCACCTGACATGTTGGCACCTCCAGAGTTGGCTCTTTGTCCTAGAACTCTGTGTGAAATAAGATGCTAGTCATCATTATGCGACAAGAAAAGTTGAAAGATTTTTTTTATTACAGTCTTTACTACTGATAGTGTGGTAATGGAGTTCCAGATGTTACTTGCATTCCTGTAAAGATAGACCTATCCAAATGTCTAAAGATAACACCGAGATACAATTGACATAGGTATTGCTTCAGGAGAAAAGGGGTGACTGGTACAAAATGACTTGCAGTAGCCTGCTGACTGACTCAGGTTATGACTCGACAATCACTTCCCTGGAACTCCCATGGATAGGTGAGTTGGCTTCTAATGAAAGCAGCTTTGATTGTTGATTCTGCCTAATTTCCTGATTCTGATTACCCCCCTGGCTTGAGTTATCTTATTCATGATCGTGTGTTTCAAATATCACAGGCTATTTGTGGCTGTGTTCTTGCATAACTGTTGCTTTGACTCCCTCCTTTCCTTCTTTCATTCCTTTCTTCCTCCTTTCTATTCTTCCTCCTCTCCCTTGTCCTCTTCCCTTTTTATTTCTTCTCCTCCTGTACTCTCATATCCTTTCCTTTCACCTCCCTTCATTTCTTTCCCTTCCCTTCCCTTCCTTCTCCTTCCTCTCTTCCCTCTCTCCCTCCCTTTCCTTTCCTCCCTCCCATTCCCTTCCTTCCTTCCTTCCTTTCTTCTTTCCTTCCTTCCTTCCTGCCTTCCTGCCTTCCTTCCCTCCTTCTTTCCTTCTCTCCATCCTTCTTTTAGTTTTTCCTTTTATTTGGGGCAAAGTCTCCCTAGGTAGCCAAAACTGGCCTTGAATTCACTATGTACTATATAGCCTAGATTGGTCTCCATGCTCCTACCTTAGCCTCCTCAGTGATGGAACTAAAGGCATATATTGCTGTGCCTGGCTTTCATTTATTATCTTGAATCAACCCTTTCCTCCTAACTTTGTGGTAGGTGGTAAGAACAGGAGAGAAACTGGGTAACATTCATAAAATAGCCTTGTGTTTCTTCAGCTATGACACTGATTCCATGGAAAATTACTCCACAAAATTTTCTGAAGAAGAAATGTGGATAATGTACATGTAAGAAAGTAGATAATGTGTATGTAATTTAAAAGAGAGCTCCTTAAATTAATGAATAGCTAAATAAAATTACTTGCTCTTCCTTCCTTCTCTCAGTCAATAAGTTTTATTGACCATCTGACATGCTGTGCTGTGCTGGGCTCTACTGGCATAAAATAACCAATACAATATAATGTGGGCAGAGCTTTCTCTGAGAAATTAATTCAAAGGCACGTGGTAACTGCAGACTGACTGCAAGGGCCCCAAGTGGAGGCTGAGTCAAAGGATGGCATTCGTCTAACTCTAACGCATTACTCAGTTGATAGAGCATAAAGCATTGCACTGTTGATGAGTATGATGGCAACTTAAGTTCCAATTGATAGATTGACTAAATTATCGTTTTTCCTGTGTCTTCTTTCTTATAACATTCATCCATCCATTCATAATTTTATTTTGGTGTGACTGTGTAGTAAACTTTCTCCTAGCCCCATCCCATCCACAAACATAGCATGTAAAGTACTCTTCACGAAGCAAGCACTCTGTCTATTTCAAAGCATGATTTCTCCTCACAACAAAATTCTGGAGATTGCCACGAGGACAGGGAGACGACATGGTATTCAGCATCTCCTTGTCAGGTGCCAGTGACTCACACCTATAATCCTAGCTACTCAGGAGGCTGAAGATCACAGTTCAAATCCAACCCACGCAGTAAAGTCCATGAGACTTTCTCTAATTAACCACCAAAAAGCCAAAATTAGAGAGTGTGGCTCAAGTGATAGAACACCAGCCGTGAGTGAAAAAGTAAAGAGATGGCACCTAGGCCCTGAGTTCAAGCCCAAGTACCAAGTATCAGTGCACACACACACACACACGCACACACACACACACACACACTTTCTTGTAGTCAGGAAACAACAGAGAAAATCATCCAATAAAAGTTAGGTCATCTCTTTCAAAGTTAGAAGTCTAAACTAGAGGAATTACTTTCAAATTTAAACAAATAAGTAAGTAAATACACAAAGGAATTTTTCCCCTTGCACGTACCCCTTTCTCTGCTTGTTTCCTCCTGGAAAAGAAAACAAACACAGTAAACAGACCTACAATAAATTTGTCTGTAAATCTCTGTTTTTCAACAAGTGCCCTAATGAACCCTGTACAGTTTATGCAATGCACATATTCTGCAAGTAATGAAGGCCACGCCATATGAGAGCTTTGCTGCATCTACTATAGGAATTATGAAATATAACCAAAGAGAGAGTGATCTAACAATGGAAGGAGAAATAGTATTTCAGGGAAAAAATCTTATAGACAATGTGAACCCTTTCTTACACCTGTTTCCTACATGGAGTTTTCTTTTATGGTATGCAGTTGTATTGACGGTTCCCAACTAAAACACTCAACTTTAATTTTCTCTGAGTTAAAAAAAGGAAAAAGTTTTACATTGAGCAGGGATAACTTTAATAAATCAATGTATATGTAAAGATTTATTGTAATTTCCTATTAAACGGATCTGTAATCTGACTCCTAGACAAACGAAATCCTCTCAGTAAGTTTTAAACATCTTCAGAACGTAGATAGTCCTTCAGAGAGGGGGAGGGTGAATCTACAAAGAACTGATTTGTGTATTTAATTACAGTTTCTCTGTTAAGATAATTTCCTGCCTTGGGAAAATGCATGTTATTTCTCTCAAGACATGCCAATCACACAAAAATAATAAAATTAACACTATAGCAATGATAAATGGTCGTTTCTGCTGTGGTCTTGGAACCAGGGGAAGATTCCATGTTCTCAAACAGTCTGACGATTTGTTCTTAAAGCGAGAATCTGGTAAACACTGGAAATGGACAGACAGATACAGCTCTGGGCTCTAACACGCGCCCTCCCTCCTGCCTTCTAACCACCGAGTTTCTCTTCCTCTGAGAAACCTGGAATTTCAGATTGCGTTCAGCCTTGCAAGTCAGCCACGGAAAGAATCTCAAGTTGTTTCCAAGGACCCTGGCAAATGGTTTGTTTTTTTTGGGGGGGGGGCGGAGGAGGGAGAGGAGGGGGGCTTTGCTGTAACCTCTCATACAGCATAAAAGGTCTGCAAACTTGGGGATCAGAATTCCCCCCGTTCCCCCGCCCCCGGAATCCAGGTGTGTGGCGCTGCGGGCAGCTCGCCGTGCCTTGGGAGGCTTGGGCGCACGGCTGCCTCCTGGGTCTCCGCCAGCCCCGGGACAGCCAAGCAAGTTGGACGGACAGAGTGACACCGACCCTCTCCTCTCTCCCCCCCCTCAGGTTGAGCCCCTGTCCCCGACAGAGCCCGGTGACCACGGAAAACCAGCCACCCCCACTCTCGGGCACCCCGCGGGCGACGATCGCCCCTCCGAGCTGCACCCGGAGCTGAGCTCCCCATCCAGCCCTCCCCGCCACCCCCCGAACCATTGTGGGACCACACGTGCGTGGCTCCCCGACCTTCTCCTGGGGTCCCGACGCGGCGCCGGCTCCACCTCGGGTGAGTTGGGGACTCCAGGGACCTGTCGGCCAGACAAGAATCCAACCCGATCCCGTCCCGGCTCTCCCTGCACGCGTGACAACTGCCTGTCCGTCCCCCCCCCACATCCCACCCCAACCCCCCTTTTCCCAGCCATCCCAGCCTATGGGGAGCCCCGCCGCGCTACGCTTCAGAACCAAGGACAGGGGTGCGGGCTCCCGGGGCCCGGGAGCGCACAGCTCCCCGCCCCGCCCCCGCCCGCGCACCAGGACCCGGGCCACCCGATGCTAAAGGGGGGAGCCATGTACCTCGGGGGTCCCCGGCCGCCGCCGGCGCCTCGGCTCCCGGGAACGCGGCCCCGCGCGCGCGGTGGCTTCTGCACACGGCGACCCGAGCGGGGCGGAGGGGAGGAGGAGGCGGTGGGAGAAGTGGGGGCTTTAGAGGCGCCTTGGGAACACGTGACTGCTTCGAGGACACCCCCCCGCGCCCCCCCCACCCCGAGATCCTGCTCCGGGGCTTCTGACCCGCTCCAGTGTGTCCTAAGGGCCGGGGGCCCCCCAATTCCTACCCTTCTCTGGGGAGGGGGAGCAGATGCGGTGGTGAGTGCGGTGGAGGCCCGCGCGCTCCCGGGCGCCTAGTCCTGGACTCGTGAACTTGGTGGGCCAGGAGATCTCTGCGTCCCCGCTCCAGGGACCTGCGTGGGCGCGCGGGGCTTAGGCTTGGCGAGGGAGAGCTTCAAGGCCGGTGATCTCTTTGTTCTGGGGGAGCAGGGTGGCACCGAGGCAAAAAGCCGGACAGAACCGAGCTCAGCGGCGGGGCGTCCTTCCACGTGGGGAGGGGTAGGTAGGACAGAGTGTGCGGGAATGCGGGGATGCGGAGAGGTGCCCATGGCCGGCCGGCGGCCCAGGCAGACCGGGGCGTGTTGGGTGTGGGCAGACTGTGTGGAGCTGGAGGGTGAGGCGCAAATGCAGTCAAGTCCTGTGTCCCAAGACGAACAAGAACCAAAGAAGATGAAGAGGTGAAGAGACTTGCCCTTGGCCTAAACAAATAAATAAGTAAATAAGCAAGCGATCTGGGCAGCCACCAACTCCACGGGAAACAAACAGGCAAGCCACAATTTTGCCTGGCCTCTGATCTCAGCCCAGTGCGATTTCCACTCCTAATGTTTTCAAATCTGCATTAGGTTTGCGCTGCTTTTAAGCTAATCATTAGCTAGCAGATACTTTAGGCATGTGCGTGGGTGTGAAGCAGAGGGAGAGGGAGAGAGAGGGAGAGAGGGAAAGAGGGGGAGGAGAGGAGAGGAGAAAAGAAGGAGGAGAGAAGGGAGAGGGAAAGGCAGAGCTACTAGGGCATGACAAGAGGCGTATTGTATGAACCCTCAGGTGTCTCTGAGTACAATCCTGTTGGCCGGACATTCTGGCAGTTAAGCCGACTTTCATAGGAACATTACAACTTGTAAATCGAACACGTGGGGTAGCCATTGTTAGCAGGCATCCCAGAGGTCAGATGATTCTTGGGCGCCTGTTCTGCTAATTCAACATTCAGTACTGCAGGAATCTTCAGAGTGTAGCTTCATTTTAACAGCTAGGGAGCAACCCAAGAATGCTTAACTAAGTGCTTCCTGAAAGTAAGTTACTATTGTATTCTTCTTTGCTTTATTTCTGAAACATGATGCCAACAACAGGCATTGAAGTCTGGTCTGTGGAGTCTGGAGTGTGAAAGAAACAAAAGAGGATGGAGACATCAAACAGAAACAAGCACTTAAACTTGGACTTTCTTAGCTTCAACTATTGTACTGTTAATGTAAAGGCACAAGGCCAAGACACAGCTGCCCTTAGGGGTGACATTTGATCAAGATGCATTGTACTCATAAACCAACACATTAAATCGATACCCTTTTGTACAACTACTTAAAAACAATTTTTTAAATTCCCTTTTCTCATCCCTTGCACAGTCTTTGCACTGTTTTTGAATGTGTATCTAGATACACATTCAAAACTGCTGACACCCGCAGTGATTATCTTCAAACACCAGTTAACATCCCAGGCGATTGCACACTAAATATGCAACATCCATTTCTTTGTTTTTGCCACTAATTTTTTTTCTTTTGACAAGAAGAAACTTTATGTTGAAGGAAAGGTTATTATTAGAGTATTGAAAGTAAAAGGCCCACACAGATTCTGGTAACCTGCCCATTTTCCTTTCCCAGAGAGCTGTAAGCGTGCAAGTTGCAAAAAAGAGAGGTGAAATTCCTTCTTGAAATTCCATATACAGTATTAAGGACACACAGTGACCAAATTAGTAAGAATCTTTTTTTTTTAAAGAATTAGTCAAGTGAAAAAATTTTCAATCATACACTGCTGAAAGAGGTAATATAAAGGGATAATATAAAGGATTCAAGATTGTACCTTATTCCTCTTCCTAGGACACAACAGGGCAGTTTTCTGTGTGTGATGTAGCCTAGCAGTCATATGGAGGAAGGAAGTGCCACCTCTGGTAATACAATGGTAAAATCCATCTCTGCACTCTGTAGTTTTCCCACTCGCTATTTCTAAAGTCCTCCCTCGGGAAATTAAGCTGCTTATTATTCATATTACAAAATTAAACTGGCTATTTCCCAGTTTTCATGATTCTTTATAGGTTAAGATAAAAGGTTTATTGGTAGAGGTAAAAATTATAGCCCACCTGGGACTCCTAAGACAAATTATTGGACAATCATGCCTGGGGTATTTTTTTTTTAATTTGAGAAACACATCTGGTGTTTTGGTTAAGGTCATTTTTCTATTTCAATAATAGCTACTGACTTTGGAGAACAAATACTGAAGGGTTTTGATACAATTTCAAAGGATACAGGGTTCTGATACGTTACTTGTAAGAGTGATGGGGGCCGGTGCTGGTGGCTCACGCTTGTAATCCTAGCTTCTCAGGAGGCTGAGATCTGAGGATCACGGTTCAAAGCCAGCCCAGGCAGGAATGTCTGTGAGACTCTTATCTCCAATAAACCACTCAGAAAACCAGAAGTGGCGCTGTGGCTCAAGTGGTAGAACGCTAGCCTTGATCTGAAGAGCTCAGAGACCGAGCCCAGGCCCAGAGTTCAAGCCCCATGACCAACAACAACAATAACAACAACAAAAGAGGGATGGGGTAAATAAACTAGAGAAAAGAATATTACTTTGCTGGATATATGTTTTTCCTCTAAAATTTTTTGCTGGCGCTCATTAGGAGTAAATATTTCTGTGTCCACTTTTTTAAGGGATACTGCGGATTGAACACAGGCTTGTTGCATGCTTGGCAAGTAATCTACCACTACAACTACTCTTCCTGCCTGTCATATGACCTGATAAATTTAAATCCATTAGACTTACAAGATGTGAAAAGGACCACTTTTTGTGTTATCAAAAAATGTTTGTGATGTTCTTTGCTGCATCTGTTTCTTCAGAATAAGCAATTTAATTTGTAATAAAGAATGAGCATTTAGAGCTTAACATAAAGAACTCACTTACATGCATTATCTTTTTTGGTTTTGTTTTGTTCTTGGTGGACTGTGGGGCTTGAGCTCAGGGCATGAGCACTGTCCCTGGATCTTTTGCTCAAGGCTAGTGTTCTACCACTTTGAGCCATAGTTCTACTGCCTAAATGCATTATTGTTATGCAATAACTTTTTATTAGTACATATTGATTGTGCAAAGGATGTTTAAAAAATTAATCCAGAGTTCTGAGTATATAAAGTCATTTTACCAAGCAATTCAATGACCATTTCAAGGGCCCCAGGGGAAATATAAACACTTCACCAAGTTCTCCTTAAGCAGAGTTTTATTTCTCCTTTTGATGCCCTAATGATTAAACCATTAAATACAAAATAATGACTGATTTCCAGAGAGATTGAACAATTCTCCTTTCTCTTTTGGAAGTAAATTTTCCACATTAAAATACACACATGTGATATATGTGTTTATATCAGTGTTTATATGACCATACATCCCATACATATGTGTAATTCAAAGAACCTGAGTTGTAGTCAGGTTTTGTCCCAAATTAGCTATGTGGCCTCACTGAAACATATTTTTTCAGGGGTGAGGGTTCAAGGAGAGGAAGGATTTGAGGGAATGGGGGATGGAGGTAGATGGAAGAAACGTGATTGGTATTGGTCAAGATGCATTGTACTCCTAAACGAACTGTTGAACTGAAACCATTTTGTACAACTATTTAAAGATCATAAATACATATTTTTAAAAGAGGTTAGCTTTAGAGCTACCTGGGGCTATCTCTAATTAACCACTAGAAAACCGGAAGTGGAGCTGTGCCTCAAAGTGGTAGAGCATTAGCCTTGAGCAAAAGAGCTCAGGGACAGTGCTCAGACCCTGTTCAAGTCCCATAACCAAAAAAAAAGAAAAAAAAAAGAAAAAAAAGAAAAGAAAAAAAAAGGAAAGCAATATTTTTGTATCTTCAGAGAAGATTTATATTCACGGATACTGTTTGTCTCTCACCTGTATTAGTAAGAAAGTAAAAAAGAAAAACAGAAGCAAAAGAAATAAGGAAAAAGAAGAAAAAGCAGAAACAAAAGCCTATTGACAGTTTTATAACTGGCATATCCTCTTTTGTGCAACTAGCATGAGCTGCATAATTACTTTCTTTCCCAACAAAGGTCAATAATAATATCCACAAGCCATCTTTCATCTCTCTATCTCTCTATCTATCACTTAGAGAACCTGGGATCCTTTGGGGACATAATATTTTATCATATAAATGCATTGACCTTCACTTCTACACATTAGAACAATGGTGTTCATTAGTATCTGTAAAGCTGTTTTCCTTTCAAATAATTTTCATGGTGAATTATTTTTTCAATCTAGTTTTATCTAAATATAGCTGTACTATATTTAAGCTGCAATGAAAGGAAACCTATTATTTATTTATTTTTGTTATGCTGGTTTGTTTTGAATAGTGTTTAAAAGGAATGTTTAGAGAGCTCTTCAAAGCCTAAGCTAAAAATCAAAAGTTAATGTGATTGAAGAACCATGCTTTTCCAAAGTCTGT
This sequence comes from Dipodomys ordii, assembly GCF_000151885.1. Taxonomy (NCBI): domain Eukaryota; kingdom Metazoa; phylum Chordata; class Mammalia; order Rodentia; family Heteromyidae; genus Dipodomys; species Dipodomys ordii. The sequence goes on along the minus strand of NW_012267220.1, from coordinate 2,222,433 downwards.
GCTACCATATTCATACACTGATCATTTTTCACAGGCATTTCAGCTTTTAAAAGCATGTTAGCACACTGGTAGAAAAAAATATATGGGATGTTTCATTCCGGAGCATTAGAAGCATTTTCCTATCTAGCCTATTTTGTAACAGGGTACAGAATCCATTATTTGGATCCACATATGTTGTGGAAAGCAGAAAAACACATAAAAACTCCAAATTATCAAAAGTATAGTAGGAAAAATTGTTTGGAAAAGGTACATGCATGAAAATAGCCATAATCCATTGTAACTGCATACATTAAAAGGCAGTTTTCAATGTCTGAGATGAATAAATGGGCTGACTTTGTGGTATTCCAAATTTTTGTAATCCTATCCTATTCCTAATTGTTCAATCTTTTAATGTAAGTTTTATTTTTATTGAAAAGGTGATGAGTAGGGGGGTTACAGTTACATAAGTAAGGTCATGAGTACATTTGTTTTTAATCATTGTTACCCCATCTCTCATTATCTCCCACTTACCCCTCCTATCCTCCTCTCCCCAAGTTGGAAGGTTCATATCCAATATAGTGTCAAGTGAGTATCAATGTTGCTTTGGTTCATCCATTGTGCTGCTGTTTCTGTGATTCCCTTTCCCTTCTACATATTGAATAATCTTATATACAAGACACAAAGTACAGAAAGCTAAGACAAACAAAAAACAAACAAACTACTTACAGGACACAATAAGAACCTTTTGTTTCCATATATTGGAGTTCATGTTGATAGACTTCATTATATGTGGTCCTATGCACTAAGCAATTGGGTTATTGAGATTCCCTGTTAAGAATATCATAGAGAGGCTGGGAAGGTGGCTCAGTGGTAGAGTGCTTGCCTTGCATGCCTGAGGCCCTGGGTTCGATTCCTCAGCACCACATAAGAAAAAAGCCGGAAGTGGCACTGTGGCTCACGTGGTAGAGCGCCAGCCTTGAGCTGAAGAGCTGAGGGACAGCGCCCAGGCCCAGAGTTCAGGCCCCACGACCGGACCCCCCCAAAAAAAAAAGAATATCATAGAGGCTGGGAGCCAGTGGCTCACACCTGTAATCCTTGCTACTCAGGAGGCTGAGATCTGAGGATCGTGGTTCAAAGCCAGCTGGAGCAGAAAAGTCTGTGAGACTCTTTTCTCTAATAAACCACTCTGAAAACCAGAAGTGACACTATGTCCAGTGGTAAAGTGCTAGTCTTGAGCTGAAAAGCTGAGGGACAGTGCCCAGGCCCAGAGTTCAAGTCCCACAACCAACGCCCCCCAAAAAAAGAATGTCATAGACATATTCTAGTTCTTACAAATGAGGGAAATCATGAAACCTACTTTGTTCAACCTTTTGACAAAACCTTTTCAGTATTTTACAAAACCTTTAATACTCTTCTATGCTTTAAGTTTAAAGGGCTGGTAAAACCAAATGAATTGGTGCCCTCAAGAGATCACAATGTAGTAGTAGATCTTTGCAAATAAATAACAGCTACTTAATGAGGTAAGTTCTGCATTAGCTTGGAAGGAAACAGTTCTGTAAGAAATTGGACCGGAATGCAAACTCAGCCTATGAGAGGAGGTGGGAAGGTGGACCACAGAGGGCTTTGTAGTTGAGAAGATGCTTGAACTGAGAAATGGGTGAGAGTTCTACAAGTCCATTACAGAGAGAGGCAAGTAAGATGGAGGGCAATAAGGGCATGAGGGACACCATGCCCCACCTTAAAGAGGATGAAAATGAGTCAGGATAACTCACATGCATGTGATAGAGGTTGATACCAAATAAGGTTGTGCTTGTGCTTTGCTTGAAGGCTCTGGATGGACAGCAACTGGATGATTGAAGGAGAGATATCCCCGGTTAGCTCTAAAGGCAGATGCTGGCAGAGACTGTGCTCATAGACAAATAAGTAGAGATTTCAGAATAGAAACAATGTGTGTGGGAGAAACTTTGGGAAATAAGGATTGATGGGAGTAAATGACCCACTATTATTTGAGAGTATGAGGGAAGGAAAAGCTTGGGAAAATAGCTAGATCCTGTTTCAAGGGAGAAGATTGAGGATCTGCTGATGTGCTGGAGAACAGAACCTGGGAGCTGAGATGCACACTTGCCTGGGAAACCCAGACAGATTTGTATTTTGGGTTGTGAGCATACAGGGACATAGGTGGTGAAGAGTATCCCTAAACATTAACAATGAGATAGGAGAGGGGAGGGTGGGAGGGAGGAAGAAAGAGAGTGTGGAGTAAGATGGAATCTGGTAAAGTGCTATGTCAGGGTTGATCAAGGAAGACAATGGATCACAAAAAGCACCACGTTTATTCAAGTAGTCCTTGAAAGGATGACAGACAGGAGTGGTATCTTCCACGAACTTCCAGAGACAACAGGGTGGAACTAACACCTAACAAATGATTTAGGACAAGGGGACTTTAGAGGCAGAAGGGCAATGGAGAGCATTGGAGATGTCTTACAGGTGTAGGTGAAATCACTCAGCAGTAGGACAAGGATACTGTGGCTCAGAGAGACCAGAATGTAGCAGTGGTTTGGTGTCTTTCATAGCTACAGAAACTGTCTCCTGTATGGTTAGCAAATGTGAGACCTTTTCAACTAATACGAAGCAAATGGGCTCTGAATGCTTGAAATTATGTTCATTTTGTCTCTTGAAAACAATTAGCTGTGTAAGGATTTGAGTTGATCTTGGCAGGCTAATGGAGCTAGCCTGATATAAACAGAAAGAGGGAGAGAGAGAGAGAGAGAGAATGTGGGATTAGTTTAGGCTGATAAAAAAGGTTATCTATGGCCTATTTTTATGTTAGGATCCTAGAGAGAAAACATCTCAGAAGTAATTGGAAATGGGAGATCCTAGGGAACATGACTGAGAAAAAGATCCAGTAAGAAAGAGGCTGAAATGTATTTAACCAAGTAAAAGAAAATGAAGACTCCGGGAGGAGAGGATAGTCACAAAAGGCCTACGAGGCACATGGGTAAATAGAATGAAGCTTAGATTGTGTTTTTCAGTGTTTTCAGCCATTAGTGTCCTGGGCAGAATAACTCAGAGATAACTCCCAGAATAACGGAGTGAAGAGTAAACGTGTCTAATTATCCAAGAAAGGGAAGGTGGTTTGGAAAGAGCTGCATGGGGAAGAGAGTCACTGTGAGAAAGAGATGAGATAGTTTGTCTTCGTTTTTATTTTAGTGTTGGGCCAAAAAGATAAGGTACATGACTGAGTAAAGCGATGTTGCAGTTAGCACTTACCATCAACAAAATGTAGTGGAATCTGATGATGTGTAGATTTTTCTGCTTACGGTTGCCCAGCTAAGTACTGCAAAAGAACACAGTGGAGATGGCTTGCCTCTGTGCCATAGCGTTTGGAATTCAGCAGGCTACGGTGACTCACACAGCCTGGGGGCTGACGCAGCTGTTCCAATGATCTACTGCCAAAACCAGGAGTATGAGAGTTACAGAGTAAATCCATGATGGACTTGACTCAAATGGAAGAGAAAGAAGAATCCAGTGAAAATAAGGGTAAGGGGTAGGGAGCTGGGCAAAAGGGATGACATTCGAAAACAGCTCAGGAAAGAAAAAGGCAGGCCCAGGAGATTCTGGGTAATCCTTAAGGCTCATCTGAAGTTATAGTCTGTAGGGTATTAATATAAAAATCTGTGCAATTGAGTTATTTTTACCTACATGCTACACTAGTGAAAGGTGGTAGCTAAGTGATCTCATGAGTTCAGAGGAGTCAGATTATACAATATTTTATGCTTGGATGTTTGGATATTGTCTAGATTTATATGTATCTGGAGGAAGAAAAACAACACCAAGTTCTTAAACCAAAGAGTAAGGACAGGAAACATAAGCTGAATGGAGAGATGTAAGGGATGCTTCATACTACCCTTCTGTGCCCATTTATGATCTTAGGTGTTGATAAGAAATCTCCCCCCCTCCATAGTGGAAAAACATATACTATTATAGCTTTATAGCATGGTCTATAAAGTTCTCAACCTACTGATATTGGCTACTTGAAGTGCTATATATACGGTGACAGTTTATAATAGCAGGCCTGAGATTACAGCAGGGGTATAGGAAATATTGGCAACTAAAGACTTTTGTCAAAGATGATGGAAGGTCTGTTTGATATTGGTCCTGGTAAACAGCAGTTTTGTGTTTTTTTTTTCACCCCTGTCTCTTTGAAAGGACACTTGAATCAAAACATCATGATTACTATTAAAATGACAATAGTAACAATCTCAATGATCCTTTTACTCTTCCATGTAATTGTCTCATACCATTATATCTTAAAACACAGTACACACTTTTGTTAAATGCCTGACAGCATGAATCCTACAGAAAAATATTTGCTTACTAAATAATTTTAAAAACATTTTTTCTAGCAAACTTTAAACATGTCTCAAATAGGTATCCTGTGCAATCCAATGAAACTTTACTGAAGTGCATTCCAATTTCAGATGAAGTGTAATCCACAAACAGCATTTGGCATCTTCTACAAAAGGGAGATAATTGAACTTTTTGTCTAGGTACTTGTGTACTTACTGTTTAGCTAACTTGTCACTTATTTATCACATTGAATTCTCTCAAAAATTAGAGTTAAAAGAGTATACTGACTATTTAATGGTACTAACCAATTTTGTGGAAAGTATTTCCCTGCTATATTTCATTACTTCTAAGAAGTAGACTTTAAAAATACCTTAATGCTGCAGGTTTAAAGTCATTTACAACTGATGATATGTCATTGATTTACTGAAAGCATTTTCTTATTTCTTTCTGTGTCTCTGTCTGTCTGTCTGTCTGTCTGCCTGTCTGCCTGTCTGCCTGCATGCCTGTCTGTCTGTCTGTCTCTCTCTCTGTCTCTCTCTCTCTCTCTCTCTCACACACACACACACATACACACACACAATCTTCCCCACCCCACCCCCACAGTAGCAGGGCTTGGATTCAGGATCTCTTATTCTTGTGTTGGCTTTCTTGCTTGTTACTGGAACTCTGCCACCTAAGCCTCTCCTCCAGTCCAGCATTTTGATGATTATTTTAAAGTCTCACAGATTATTTTGTTTGGTCTTTGAAATTTGATCCCCCCAGGTCTTAGCCTCCTTATGTTCTTAAAAGCAACATTTACTCCACAGTATTATTCCAAGGATATTATTCTCAAAGAAAACTCTATCCTAATCGATGAAGTTCCTCTTATTCTATATAACCAATGTTTTCTTTTTTGTACATGGAATTTTAATGCTTACCAAGATTTCTCTGAACAGCCCTTTATAGCAGTTTACCTGCATCAGGGCCTAATAGCATTTTAGACACTTTAACCTTTGTAGCAGAAATTCTGCAGGACAGTAATTCATTACATTACTTAAGTTCCTGTACCAAATTCAGAGACACACTTTTTTTCTAGACAATTATTAGATCATGGAATTTATTTGTATTTTGAAATGTTTGAATTTTTATTTTTAATGTTTCTTTTTTATCCCTCCTCCTCCCCCTCCTTCTCTTCCCCCTCCTCCTCTTCTTCCTTCTCCTCTTCCTTCTCCTCCTCTTCCCCCACTCCTCCTCCTCGGTTCTCCTTTCATCTTTCTTCTTCTTTTTAGATTGAATCCAAACCTTGTGCATGCTAGGCAAGCTCTCTACTACTAAGTTCCATGGTGTCCCCTGAGCTGAATTATGGAATTTAAAGGCTGGATAAGACCATAAAAATGTTTCACTTTTTGAGATCTAATTAAGATTTGTTTAGATTTGGTGAGTCAATCTTATTCTACAGTTTAAATGGTGGATCAAGGCTGTTGCCCCAAAGAACAACAGATCATAATTTTAGTCATGGTTTATATGTCAGGATGTTATGAAATTTCAAAAGCAATACTCAGAATTTTACACCTTTCTCTCTCTTTAGAGAAGGCAACATTTTAATCAAGACTGATTTTTCCTATTTGGAAAATAGGAAAGCCTGCGACTGACTAGTTAAGGACAGAAAAATAATATGATCTTAAAATTCAACGTATTATCTCGTGAAGAATTCTGACTGTCTTGCTTATTGTAAAGGGGTCTACTGTAGTCTTTGCATTTTACCATGCCTAGTTTCTCTAGTTTACATATAAAAAGAGTCCTTAGTGTTATTTCTAGAGAGTTAAACAATTTTGCTGTTTATTAGCATTTCAAAACTCCTCGAACCACAAAATTTACTACAGAGAATGGTCTTTTCAGACCAGTGAACCCTCAACGGTTAGTATTTGAGATTCATATCTCAAAAATGGAGCTCTGTCGAGTAGATTTGCTTCTGGAATAATACTTCATAAAAATGAGTCAATAAAATGGTAAAAACACGATAGCTATATCAACGCTGACCTTGTTAATGCACTTTCATTAGCATTCTTGGAACACACACACACACACACACACACACACATACACACACATAGTATCCAAGTCCAAATTATAGTCTCACCACAAAAATAATACTTTTAAATATAACAACCATGTTTACATATACATATATAATCTTGGTAGATAATCCCAGTCATGTTATGAGTAATCTTGCACCAGGTTCAAACAAGATCATAACTATAGGTGAAACTTCTCAGAGTAGAGTGTGACTGAAAGGAATTGAATACATAAAAGATGAATGGAGTTGTAGTAAATCTGTATTCTATGGTTCCTTAAGAGAATCCAACCAGGGACATCATGTCTTATCTTGGCTACTCAGGAGGCAAAGATAGGGCACCATGGTTTAAATCTACTCTCAGTTGGAAGATGAGTGAAGGGGGTAGTTTTGTAGTAGATATTTCTGCATCTTCAAGGCAGTGTCCATACCTTAATTAAAAGACTATTCTCTGAAGAAATTCTCAGACATCTGCAGCAATAAATCTTGTTTATCCATGAATCTGTGTTATTAAGTAACTTTGACTTCCAGAACCGAACCACATAAAATATCTGAGATGTTAATGATAAGCCTGGATTCCCCAACTATGGCTACATGCACCATTGATTTCCTTCCTTCCTTCCTTCCTCCTTCCCTCCTTCCTTCCCTTCTTTTCTCCTTCCCTTCCTCCCTTGCTAGTTTCATATTGTGAAAGACGAAGCGGTGAAGAAATAGAACTGATTCTTTTGAACAGGGGAAATATTCTTTCACAGTGCTCCACACCCCGTACACTCCCCTCCAAAAACACAAACCAATCCGAAAAGCAGCTAGGTGCTTGGCAGGAAACATACTCAGTGCATTTACTTTCAAAGAGGAACATAAAGGCTAGCAGCTCAAAGGATGGACTGTCCGTCTGTCTCTCTGTCTCCTATCTGGGCTGGCCTTCTTTGGCTTTTGCAAGACTTTGGTGGTCTTTGTTATTCACAAACAGTAGAAAAAGAACTCCTAAGCACCGGCGTGAGCCGTGACTGGAGCCACAACAAAAGAAAGCGAAAACACGCAGGAGTGGCGAAGCTGCGGCGAATCGCGCGGGCGCTTCCCGAGGGTCCCCTGGCGCGCAGCCTGGTCCCGGGCTCGGGCTTCAGCGTTCACTGGCAGGACTTCAGCCACAAGATGGCACTGACCCGCGCACAACGGAGATGGCCGTGCCAATGACTTTTATCTTTTCCCTTTCTTTCTTTCTTTCTTTTTTTTACAGCCTGGTAAAATTGCTAGTCTTTGCGCGAGGCCTGGGCGGGGAGCGGGGTCCGGGTGCCGAGCACTTGCTCGCACCCGCGGCTCCGCGTCCCTCGCTGCTCCCCGCAGAATTCCCAGCCCCGCACCCCGAGGTCCGGCTCCCGGGACGGAGGGGGGCGGGGGGAGGGCGCGTCTCCCGGGGCGCCGTCACGTGGTCCGGGATGAGGTGGAGTTCGGCTTTAAGGGGGCGTCTCTTCCTATCTTCAGCGATCTTTGGGAGCTGAGCAGGCGGAGCACCAGCCGGTCTTCCCTCGCCTCTCCCCCTCACTCCTCTGGTCCTCTTCCCTTTCCCGCTTTAACCGACGCGGGGGCCCAGACAGAGGACGGCTCGGACCCGGAGCAGGTTAAGTTGCAAGTTGATGCTTTTTAAGGGGGGACTTTGGAGAAATCGCTTGTTGCAGAGCAGACAGAAAGGCTGTGAGTACACCCCCAAAACCTGGGGGGGGCTGGGGGTGTGTGGAGAGAGCCTTCCCCTCTCTCTGCGGGCAGGGGGCGGGATGCTGCAGGACTTCCCGCCGACGGGACCCCGTACCTTCCCGCCGCGCGCGCATCCCCGCGCGCTCCGCTCCGCTCCGCCCGGGCTTCGCTTGGCTTTGGGGACCTAAGTTTTCTTCTCTTGGACTCTCACCAAGGCCACACAGGTGGCCAGGTGTCTGCCCCGGTCCTCCCCGCACCTCGATCGCTTCGGCTGGCCGGAGCCGCCGCCGCGTGCTGGAGTTCTCATGGGGTGCCCGGGGTGGGGTACAACGGCTGGGCAGGGTGGGTTGGAGAACCGTCCACTTTTCTCCTCCCTGGCCCGCGGCGCCAGGTGCCCGGCGGGTTTCCACACCGGGTGCCAGCTGCTGTGGGTGTCCCAGATCTGCGTACCCCTAGCGAGGTGCACCTGCCATGCCATGAACCTGAGTTAGGATGGAGACCCAGCCGCCCGCCCTGCGCTGGGCCCGTCCAGCCACCGCGCCCTGCGGGATGCCCCGAGCCCTGGCCTGCATCAGCGGAGCATTCACCACAGAGAGTTCAGCTGGCTGCTGGAGAACGTGCACGATGAGCAGGCTGGTTTGGGAGGCGCAGGGTGGGCGGCCCGGGGTCCTTGCTGGGATGCGCCCTGGGGTCCTCTGCTAGCCTGGAGAGAGGCGAACGCGTGCAGGATGGATGTTAGGTTCAGGAATGCAAATTGGCTTTGGCTTTGGGCCTGGGCTTGCTCGCTCTGGTCTGGGGGTGGATATTTTCCCATTTTGCCTGTCTCCCGTGACCACGGATAGAATTGGTACCTGGGAGCACACGGGGTTCCTATAGAGGCATGTGTGTGGAGTTGTTCAGCAATTCGAGAACTAGTTCCATCCTCTGCACCAGCTGGCAGGTAAGCATGCCCCCAGCAATGTGCATTGAACATCTTGGTAACTCCGCACAGGAAAAACCTAGTGGGGGGAACCCCTGGCTGCGGGTTCCATCTTTTTATTTTCTTTCTTTCTCAGAGATTTGCCATTCACACCTCTATCCTATGAGAAATCTAACTGGGGACAAGGAATGGCGGTCTCCAGGCTGGAGAAGCAGAGGCTCAGCTTGTCGGTTTCTGTCAGGATTGAAACAGAAATGAGTAGCCGGGCAGGCTTCCTTCTCTGCAGAGAAGGAAAAAGCGCTTCCTGCCCAAAGCCCAGTTCCCCACTCCTGCCCCCAGACTCAGCGCGCCTGGTGTCTACTACTGTTGTCAGCTCTTTCCTTGGGTAGCTGTCTGTTAAACAAGACCCCCCCCCAGCCCCCATTCCCGGAAGCAACCGAGAATTATGTAACTCTTTTAGATAAACTAGCAGTAACTTTGGGAGGCTGAATCGAATCAGACAATCCTGAATTTTGGAGGGGGGGGGCAGAAATCTACAGCAAGAAGTCAAACATTCCAACTGAAAAGAGGGGGAAGGTAACTTCCCTTTGCAGTGGGGAATCAATTGATGTATACATGCAATGTCTGTTTTGTCTCTACATGTGCATGGTAGCAACACTGAGATTTCACAGACTTTTGTTGCTTCAGTGTCTCTGGTTTTCTCGTTTATTTTATAAATATATCTTGGAACAGCAAATGTCAGATTGTTTCCTTTCCCAAAGATAGGATATGTCAACTCAGTACTGTTATTTTCTGGCAATTATCCTTTCTTGACACTGTATGAAAGCCATGTGAAAAATATACATTTTTTTATCCAACACAAAACTGCTTTACCAAACAGAATAACTACAGTCCTGAACACAAGCTCACAAACACTTCTGTAGAAGTAAATTAACCTTTTTTTTTTTCTGTAGAGGTAAATTAACATCTCGTTAGTGGGAAAGCCAGTGTTCCTCCAGATCTATCATGTTGCACATGCCAATCAAATGCAATTTCAGTGCTTTCAGAGTGATGTTTCCCTATGTCTACCTAAAACACATAGTTGCATGGGTTCTCAAAGTTGTCAAGATGAGTTAAATATAATTTTTTTTTGTATTTTCTTCCCTGGCACTGTGAACAACTTGGATTCCTCCTCCTGGATCATCTGTACTGCTCTCCTGATGACTCTCCCTACTTCTCTTCCCTTCCTTCAGTGTGGCAAAAGCCGCCCCCAGAGGAGTGAGTCTAAGGCAGGCAGAAGTCATTTAACTTCATGTGTTTGCCAAAGGCTGTTCAGCGTTTCCTCATCTCTGCACTTAAAAAGGTGAAGACCAGGCCGTTAGAACAGGTCCTGCTCAGGCTTTGTCACTTTGCCTGAGTCTTCCCAGTTCACCACCTATCCCCTTTCTTCTTAATTTCCTGTAGTTCTCTGCCTATTAGTCCCCATTCCGATCGCTGTTTAGCACACCAGGTACACTGCAGCCTTAGGGAATGCCGCGTTGGTGCCTTGCACATGGGATGCTGTTTCTGGGATGTCTGCATGGCTTCCTTCCTCACCACCCTTGGGTGAGATGCCTTCTCTTCCCACACAGTAAGAACTACAGTTTCAAACAGTTCCAATTTCCCCTTCTCTGCGCTATATTGCCCCTGGCACTTATCACTGTATCACTTGCTACTTTATTTTTTTTTCCTTGACTTTGCTCACAAGACTGGAAACTTAGTCACTGCTGTGTGCACTAAAACCAGGCCCGGCACAAAATAAGTGTTAACAAGCATTTGTTGGCTGAATTAATGTTCTTCCAGAAACATTTCCTATTTTCATGGGAAATGTACCTAATCTAATAAAATGACTATCATACTTAACATTCATTTTGCTTATTAAAAGAAAATTTAAAAAAAGACTAGGATGGAATAGAATTATGTCACGATGAACCTACTCACGATGAACCATGCACTTGCCATCCCTGTAATGCAATCAGTCCAGCTAATCATTTCCAAGTATTAAGATGTAGGGACAGTTAAAGGCTGGAGGTATGAATCCAGTGGTAGAGCACTTGCTTAGGAAGTATAAGGCCTAGAGTTCAAATCCCAGTACCACAAAAACGTTTTTTTTTTTATGTAGAATTATGCTCAATGCCTACTTTAAAATCAATGCAAGTCAATCAGGGCTTCCGGGTACTACTTGGTGATTTGAGGGAGAGGTAGAATTTGGATTAGGGGAGTGAGACGGACAGAACACCCAGTATGTGGATAACAGGGAGGAAGATGCAGAACTATATTTGATGGACTTGGAATATACAAGCTAGCCTAGAACAGAGCTACTAGTGGAGCTACTACTGCAAAGAGAGGAAGGAAAGCATGACTTAGAGGTCTTTAGGTGTCAGAGTGAGGAATGTCAAAAGACCACAACTCATGTATCTTTTTTTGGGGGGGGTCCGGTCGTAGGGCCTGAACTCTGGGCCTGGGCGCTATCCCTCAGCTCTTCAGCTCAAGGCTAGCACTCTACCACTTGAGCCACAGCGCCACTTCTGGCTTTTTTCTTTTTGCTTATGTGGTGCTGGGAATCGAACCCAGGGCCTCAGGTATGCAAGGCAAGCGCTCTACCACTGAGCCACCTTCCCAGCCCCCAACTCATGTGTCTTATATCAGGGTCATCATTTCTCCAATGATGACAAGGGGCCTCCAGAAGATCATGAGAAAGCATTTTGCTGCTCACTGTATTAGTGTTGTTACTTTAAGTAATGAAGAAAAACTCATAACTGATAACAATGACCATCTCTATAGTAACCCGAATATAAAGTATGGTGCTAAATTTTCTCTAACTCTGCAAGAAAGTAAGAGTTTTCTGAAAATCAAAAATCTTAAAAAAAATGGTTACCCATTTCTTCAAGGTTTGTTCTCACACATTAGCATTCCATTGAGCAGTTTCTTTCTATGGTTGAGGAATTCCTGAGAAAGTGTGATTACTCCATAAGAATTAGAAAGCCACTCCAGGTGCTGACGTAGAACATCATTTCTAATGGTGTTCACCCGTAAAATCCTCCAACATTAGCATGCTCTAATATTTGCACTTGATTGGTGATGGCAACCTTTATTTTTCCTCTTCAGTTTTATGAAGCCTAATTGTAGTTTTATAATAGAAAGCACCTTCTATTCTAGAAAGCAAAAACACTAAAGGAAAGGTTTATTAGAGTCGTCACTTAAAAGGCAAACACATTTTTGTTCACTAAATGTCTTATTTTCCTTTTAATGGAAGTAAATCTGCACAATTCTCTCTCCTGTGGTAACATAAGAAAGGACAACTTACTGTCTCTGTTTGGCACAATAACCTGCTGATTAGTATAAGAAATCCCATCTCATATTTTTGCTTAGAAATGTAGGGAAAATCAGAGATCGTCTTTCTTTTTAAAGGAGCCTTTAATCTGTACAAGACTGTTGTCTGTGTTTTATCTTGTTAGTAAAAGAAGAATGTTTATATCACAAAATGCTGTGATTACAACCTTTACACATGCTGCACAATTACAGACTAGGGGGCATAGCTTAAATGGTGGAGTGCTTGCCTAGCATGCACAAAGCCCTGGATTCAATCCTGAGCGGCACATACACACAAAAATTAAAATTCCACCTAAAATCTATAGCCTTGCATTGGATACATACAAATTATGGTGAGGAGGGAAGATACTACATGGAAAAAAATACTTCTAGCATACTAATACAAGACATAGTGTCTTAAAGTTAGGATGTACACAATGTGAGAACTCTTAGAAATGGTCCTTCTTGGGCTGGGAAGGTGGCTCAGTGGTAGAGCGCTTGCCTTGCATGCCTGAGGCCCTGGGTTTGATTCCTCAGCACCACATAAGCAAAAAGAAAAAAGCTCAAGTGGTAGAGCGCTAGCCTTGAGCTGAAGAGCTGAGGGACAGCGCGCAGGCCCAGAGTTCAGGCCCACGACCGGACCAAAAAAAAAAAAAGAAATGGTCCTTCTTGTATTGGATATAAACTTAGTATATGGAACATTTGCTACTTGTGAAGACAATTGTTCCCATAATGTTATTAGTATCTTAAAAATAATATATATATATATATATATATATTTGGTCCATTTCTTACTTGGATATTTAGATACAGAACTAAGCCCATTTCTGTATAATCCATAGGCCAAATTGTTGAAGGTCGATTTACCATTCTGTTTTCTGAATTAAATATCATGGAGTTTTTCAGCAGTTTCACAAAAGAATTTTTTATGTTCCACTGTATCGATTATTGTTGTTTGAATATATTTATGCTAAATAACGTATGCCTTGAAAAACAGTTCAGTGTGTTGTGAACAATTATCACAGGGCAACCTCTAGACTCGTTTTTTTCCCATTTCTACAGTATGAGAGAGAATCATGTGTTTATTATGGTTGCATTACCTTACCTGTCCATATATATATTTTTTTTTTTTGGTCTGGTTGTGGGGCCTGAACTCTGGACCTGGACGCTGTCCCTCAGCTCTTCAGCTCAAGGCTAGCGCTCTACCACTTGAGCCACAGCGCCACTTCCTTTTGTTTTCTTTTTTGCTTATGTGGTGCTGAGGAATCGAACCCAGGGCCTCATGCATGCAAGGCAAGTGCTCTACCACTGAGCCACCTTCCCAGCCCACCTGTTCATATTTTTAATGATTTACTTTTGTGCACTAAGTAGTTTGTTACATCTTCACATTCTTTCAGTGTTTAAGAATATATTGATGGTGTAAGACTTCAGGAGACACACACACACACACACACACACAAACACACACATACACAATCTTAGTCACAATAGATTACCAAAACTCAATGTATAAGAAAATGGCTCACACCTACTCAGGAGGCTAAAATCTGAGGATCAAAGTTCAAAGCCAGCCTAGGCAGAAAAATCTGATTGGCTCTTATGCCCATTTAACCAGCCAAAAGCTGGAAGAAGAGATATGACTCAAATGGTAGAGCTCCAACTTTAAGTGAGAAATCTATGCAAAAGCTTGAGATCCTGAGTTCAAGCTCCAGTCTCAGGGCCATTTGTTTTTTGAGACAGGGTTTCTTGTCTATCCCAGGCTAGCCTTGAACTCACCATGCAGCCCCAAACTAGCATGAAACTTGTGATCCTCCCACCGAAGCCTGCCTGCCAAGTGCTGGGATGTGACCTTATGCCAAGCAGAACTGTAAAAAATTAAAAGGTTTGCATTGTTTCTGCTGTTTTAAGAGGATATTCACAAGATCACGTTTTCTTTACTCATTTCAGTGTCTTCGTATAAGAGTTCTATGGATCAGAATTCATTTTAACTGCCCTCAGAATTAGTAATGCAATTGGGCATTTTCTCTTTACAGGTGGTTCAATGCAAGGGAATAAAGAATTCAGAATGACTGTGGTAAATGGCTTCCGATATGCAAAACAGTAACATGCTGAACATTTGCCCTGCTTTGAAGAAACAAACCTCCCATCTGTCTACTCTGTAACAACACAACCAGCACAATGAATTCAACATCCTTTTCCCAGGTTGAAAATCACTCCGTTCACTATAACTGGTCAGAGACGATTTCCCCATTTTTGGCTTTTGAAAATGATGATTGTCACCTGCCCTTGGCTGTGATATTTACCTTGGCTCTTGCTTACGGAGCTGTGATTATTCTTGGGGTCTCTGGAAACCTGGCCTTGATCATAATCATCTTGAAACAGAAGGAGATGAGAAACGTTACCAACATCCTGATTGTGAACCTTTCCTTCTCAGACTTGCTGGTTGCCATTATGTGTCTCCCTTTCACATTTGTCTACACGCTCATGGACCACTGGGTCTTTGGGGAGACGATGTGCAAACTGAATCCTTTTGTGCAATGTGTTTCAATCACTGTGTCCATTTTCTCTCTGGTTCTCATCGCCGTGGAGCGACATCAGCTGATCATCAACCCGCGAGGATGGAGACCCAATAACAGACATGCGTACATAGGTATAGCTGTGATCTGGGTGTTGGCAGTGGCTTCTTCTCTGCCCTTTCTGATCTATCAAGTACTGACTGATGAGCCCTTCCAAAACGTGACCCTAGACGCATTCAAAGGCAAGTACGTGTGCTTCGATAAATTTCCTTCGGACTCTCATCGGTTGTCGTACACAACCCTTCTTTTGGTGCTGCAGTATTTTGGCCCACTCTGCTTTATCTTTATATGCTACTTCAAGGTGAGAAAACCTTTCTTCCCCACCATTTCCCCCCTTGGCCTCCTTTCCACAGAATTCCCCATCAAACAGTAGCGCGGTTTGAACTTACTGCTTTTATTTTTAATTCCTTTCTAGATATACATTCGCTTAAAAAAGAGGAATAATATGATGGACAAGATGAGGGACAACAAGTACAGGTCTAGTGAAAGCAAAAGAATCAACGTCATGCTGCTGTCCATTGTGGTGGCCTTTGCGGTGTGCTGGCTGCCTCTCACCATCTTCAACACCGTGTTCGACTGGAACCATCAGATCATTGCTACATGCAACCACAACCTGCTCTTCCTGCTCTGCCACCTCACGGCCATGATATCCACCTGTGTCAACCCCATCTTCTATGGGTTCCTGAACAAAAACTTCCAGAGAGACTTGCAGTTCTTCTTTAACTTTTGTGATTTCCGGTCTCGGGATGATGACTACGAGACCATAGCTATGTCCACCATGCATACAGATGTTTCCAAGACTTCTTTGAAGCAAGCCAGCCCGGTGGCATTTAAAAAAATCAGCAGCGATGATAATGAGAAAATCTGAAACTGCTTGGGGCACATGGCCCCAGAGGACACCTTATTTTTAAGAGCAAGCACAACCTGCCACGTGGCTGTTATAACCTGTTCTCCCTTGGAACCGCATGGAAAGCATTGGTACAAAGACTAGGATTTTCTTGACTTGCATTTTGTTGCGTTTGTTATGGTTGTCATAGTTACATTTGTATACAAAGATGTATGGGCTTTGTAATCTTCTGGTACTAAGGATGGTCAGACTTTCCTGAAGTGCTTTTATTGTGATATTATGTATTATGTAATGTAAGGATTTTTGTATTGTATTTATCAGAATGAAGTTTCTTTGAGGTGTTACTATGAGCTGATTTAGGAGGAGGAGTTTCCTGATATTCTCATGATACTAGGCCATCCTGATTACATTAGATGCTCAATACACTGGAGCATCTTCAGGTAATGGCAGACATCACTTTAGTCTGTGATAGGGTTGAGGGATGTAAAAGCTACCCTTCAGATATAGAGCTAAAAGAGGGTCTGATATCATTGGAGAATGATTTGCTTTTGTTAAATTTTTTTAAAGAGAGAACTTAATTTTCTCTTCCTAATTGAGAATCATTTAAGATAAAAATGCATAAAGAATGCTTTTCAGCTGTGCCTATCACAGGGAATTAGGCCACCCACAAGAAGTAAGTGGAAAAGCAGTTTCCTAATTTCAAAATCATTCTGGTACCTGACAACCAAAGCATTTTCAAGTAATTAGTTTAATAAGTAAATTAGTTTTGCTGCAAATAGTTAAATTATATTCATTTGGATTGATAGTCAAGAGGTTTTTTTTTAATCCTTTATAAATTGTTCAGTGTTCGTCAAGCTTTCTGGTAAAAATATATATAATTCAAAAGGCATCTCCAGCTTACAATATATAGAAACACAAAATGTATTTTCTATAGAGCAGTGCCTATGTAATAACTTATTTTTTACTTTCATTGTTACCTTTCAAAGCAAAGGAAATCAAGAGACAATGTTTAAAAAGTGTTCACTCCAGCCAGGAGGACTAAATACCTGTGAACTTCATATAGTCTGTGTTAAGTTGTATAAACTGTGTGACTTGTGGAGTCTTACGACACGTACACTATGTGAGGAGTACTTATGTCATATTAATATCCTTAATTTCACGTACTTTGTCATGAATCATCTGGAGAAAAGACACTTGGAAGAACTAAGGCAAATCTTCAGTGTATCATACAGCGTATTAAAAAGGTGTTTGATTTTAGAAGGGCAAACATCTTCACTATTAAAATTGGTTTTGCTTTTTCTGAGGAGTCTCTGTTTATGTCTCTCTCCTGTGCATTTTTCTCTTGTCTGTGACCCCTGTGATGTGCTCACCGCATCCAGCATCCTCCGGCTGATGAAACATTTTCTACTTTTTGTTGTAACGACTGCTCTTTGAGACACCTTGCAAGTATGGAAACTCCTGAAAGACAGGGGTTCTCCTCCTTAACTCTCCGGCCCAGTGCAGAGAGCTTTCAAAACACTTTCCTAAAACACATTCATCAACAAATGGTCCAATTTTATCCCTTAACATTTATGATCCTATTGAATTCACATGCAGATGTTTTCTTGGCACCTCGTTCCTAAGTTCTTCTTTATCAAGAAAGTGGTTTCTCACTTACTGTATTATCTTCAGTCCCAAATGAAACCAAAATAGCATTTTAGATTTATAGAAACTTGCATCATCCACCTGAAAAGTCAAATAAATACCCACATTTGTACATGAATGTTAGCATGAAATCCGGTCATAGCCGAGACACTTAGACAAAGAAAAGTAACTGTAAAACCAACTATCAGTGATTACTGGAGAATTCCATCATCGTGTTTTACTCAAACCTGGGATTCTTAACTACTTTCTCATTTTTCTGCTTTCACAGACTATTAAGATATGTCTATGTCTGCTTAGGATTCATAGCAATCAATTGCCATTGGGAATGGTTTTAATACATAGGTGATATTCTTGTGAGTATGTTTGCTGATATGGCTACTTCTAGGGTTCTAGAATATTGATCTGGCTATGTAGGCTTCAGATGTACATGAATAATGAACTGAGTGTCAAATTCTTCTGTTTTCCCAAAGATGTTGATGAGCTAATACCCTGCAGTCATGGAAGAATGAATGGCTACATGCACACAAACTACAGGGCCAAGAACAAAAACCAATTATTAGTTTAATAAAAACGTAAGTTAATATTGCATCATGAACTTTAAATAAATTGAGAGTGGCTACAATTTTTAAACTTCTTATGTGCGAAATAAAATGTCAAGTGTGTGGATAGAGTGATTAATAGTATTGCCACTTCATACAAAAGGAAACCAAAGCTCAAGTTGAAATATTTATCTGAGGGGCACACACTGAGGAAAAAGTGGAGAATGCTTCAGCTAGTGGTAAAGGTATCCTTATATCATTATAATTATATATCATTCTAGAATAGAATTTTTCTACCTCTTTATAGTTAACATTAGCAGGTGAAACAAAAAAGAAAAAAAACGAAACAGAAGGCTGGGCACTGGTGGCTCACACCTGTAATGCTAGCTAATCAGGAGGCTGAGATCTGAGTATCACAGTTCAAAGCCAGCCTGGACAGGAAAGTCCATGAGTCTCTTATCTCCAATAAACTGCTAGAAAACCGGAAGTGGTGCTGTGGCTCAAGTGGTAGAGCACTCATCTTGAGCTGAAGAGCTGAGGGATACTGCCAAGCCTAGAGTTCAAGCCCCACAACTGACAAAATAAAAAAAGAAGAAAGACACAGAAAAACTAAAAGCATGAAATGATACAGAACAATGATATAAAAATTTCCCAGATTGCAGGAAGCTGCAGACCTTCTGCATGGCAAAGGACATAGCGAGCAAGATCAATAGAAAGCCTACTTTGGGAGAAGATCTTCACTAGCCATACAATGGATAAGGGTCTCATATCTAAAATATACTTGGAACTCAAAAAATTAATCCCCTAAGAACAAATCCTCAAAGAAACAACTGCCCAATAAATAAGTGGGCTAAAGATTTAAAGAGAAACTTCTCTGAAGAGGAAATAAGCATAGCCAACAGGCACATGAAAAAATGCTCAAGCTCTCTAGCCATAAAAGAAATGCAAATAAAAGCAACATTGAGATTCCACCTCACCCCAGTTAGAATGATTATAATCAAGAACCCTAATAATAACAGATTCTGGGGACATAAGGCCAAAAGGGAACCCTACTGCATTGTTGGTGGGAGTGTAAACTTTTTCAACCACTTTGGAAAGCAGTATGGAGGTTCTTGAAAGACTCCACATAGAGCTCCCCTATGACCCAGCAATCCCACTTTTGGGCATTTACCCAAACCATCACAAACAAGACCACACTAAAGCTACCAGCACAACTATGTTGATTGTTGCATTATTCACCATAGCTAAGATATGGAACCAACCAAGATGCCCCTCAGTAGATGAATGGATCGAGAAAATGTGGTACACACACACACACACATGCACGCGTGCGTGTGCACACACACACACACATACACACAGATACATACAATGGAATTCAGAAAGAATGACATCATCCCATTTGTTAGGAAATGGAAAGACTTGAAAAAAATTATATTAAGTGAAGTAAGCCAGGTGCAAAGAAACATAGGTCCTTTGGTTTCCCTTATTTGCAATAACTATATATGTCTGGGACAAGCAGAAAAGGTCGAAAGCTATGTATATATGACCAGATAAGATGATGTTAAGCGAAGTGAGCCCCAAGATAGGGGCACAAAATTTTTTTTTCTTTCTTGCTTTTGATTCTAACATATTTATAATGTACCATGTGATTTTTTTTTCTTTCTTTGTATATTCCTCCCCCAAGGTATAACCCCTGTTTTCACTGTATTTGATGTCGGTGCCCTGCATCTTGTATATACACTTCTCTAATTTGGGAAGGGAAAGGGAAAAAACAAAATCCTTAAATAGGGATACAGGTTGACCCATTGTAACAATGAGATGTACAAGACACTATGTTGAAAAATAAACTTTACAATTTAGGCAGGGACAGTGTAGTGTAGTTGTGGAGATGGGAGGGAACGGTAGGGGAAAAACAAAGGAGGAAGCAACAATGCTTGATAGGAAATGTACTCATTACCTTGCTCATGTAACTGTAACTCCTCTGTACAGTACTTTCACAATAGAAAGTATAAAATAGTTCCCAAATCATTGGGTACCACTCTTTGGTTACACATAATATTTCTATGAATAGATACACTATATATTGTTTATTCACTCACATGATAATAAAGTTTTAAGCTATTGAAAATAACGCTGCTGTGAACATTCATGTACAGCGTTTTGTGTAGATGTGTGATCTCCTTTGTTATATGTACCTACACATAAGAGCAGGCCTTCCAGCCATCTGCCAACTCTATGTTTAGCTTACAAAGAAACTGCCTGACAGTTCTCAGAGCAGCTGCACATTTTAAATCCCTACCAGCAATGTATGAGGGTTCCAACTCCTTCTCTACTGTTTGTCATATTGATCATGCCCGTACCATTGGGGATGAAGAGGCTCTCTATTGTAATTCTGATGTGTAGCTCCATAATGAATATTTTATTAAACATAGCCTCTAAGGCTTAATGGAAGTATTATGGATAGATGTGTGTGTGTGTGTGTGTGTGTGTGTGTGTGTGTGTGTGTGTGTGTGTGTATCTTTGAAGAAATGTGTATTCAAATCTTTTCAGTTGGAGAGTTTTTTAAAATTATATATATATATATATATATTCTTTAGAAATATTTTTTCTCATTCTCTGGTTTGCTTTCACAGTTTAATTTTAAATTATATGTTCTGAGGATGAACACTGATGTAAGAGGCACTAGAATGATGAAAACCTACATTTATTTATTTAGCCAGTCCTGTGGCATGAGCTCAGGGCCTGGGCACTGTCCCTGAGCTTCTTTTGCTCAAGGCTAGCACCTACCACTTGAGCCACAGCTCCACTTCTGGGTTTTTCTGCTTATGTGGTGCTGAAGGATTGGACCCAGGGCTTCATGCATGTTAGGTAAGCACTCTACCACTCTAGCCACATTCCCAGCCCTTCTACATTTATTTTCAAAATGACACCTATGGGAAGAAGATGGAAGTAATATTTGAGTGCATACAAAGTGCCTGAAATTTCATGCATGACCTTCTCTGACCTTCATAAAACATCTATCTAGTTGCGTTTCTCATCCTCATTTCAAAGATTAGGAAATGGCAACTCAGGCAAATTAACCAGAATTGCAAATTCACTGGGCCCATGAAATACAAAGCATGCATTAGACTCTAAGGCTCTGCCAGTTCTAATCTATCAAATTTCCTCTCATTTTCTAAACATTCCTAAGCTTGGTCAGCATACAGTGAGTCAAATGATTACTATTTGTCTTTAATGAGAGAATTCTGAGCGCTGCTTTGCCTTCTGCCTGTGGTAATGCCTCATATGCGTTTGCTGCGTTTGCATTAAGTATCCCCTGGAGACAATGTCACAGATCTACAGACTTGTATGGATGGTAGACTTCACATTTGCATTTCCTAACTCCCCAGAGATGTAGAAGAGAAGCATTTGTTGATTAAAATGGTCTCCTGAGAACGTGGCAATAAAACCAGTATCTGACACAAGAATTCTTGTCGGATGCTTTTACTTCTACATTATCTTCTGATATTCAAATATCATGAGACAAACTTACAAACCTAAATCTCTGTAACTACAAATCACATGGATTTTTCTTCTGTAACTGAACACTCAGTGAGTGACTGAACAACAAACATCATTCAGTGAGCTGTTTTTTTTTTCTGTTTTCTGTGCAATAAAACTACTGACAGAAAAAAATGATAAAAAGCAAGCAGGCAAAATATTGTGTTCTTCAGGAAGGGAGGAACAGAGGAAGGGAAGATAAAGAAAGAAAAAGGGGAAAGGAAAGAAGGAAGGAGAGGGAAGGGGAAGGAAGAAGAGAGGAAGAAAATGGAAGGGGGAACAAAGGGGAAGGTGTGGGAAAAGAAGGGGGAGAAGGAAAGGAAAGGAAAGGAAGATAGGAAGAAGGAAAGAAGGAAAGAAAGAAGGAAGGAAGGAAGGAAAGAAGAAAGGAGGGAGGGAGGGAAGGAAGGAAGGAAGGGAGGGAGGGAGGGAGGGAGGAACTTGATTTTTTTAACTAATGGTTTTGACAAATGCTCATTCCTTGATTGTCATTTTTTTCATATTGAGCATTAGTATTTTATGTTTTTTAAAGTCATTAATAAAATCAGTAAGCATCAATACCAAGCAGTTCCATGATTTTTGTTATTGCTTTATAGCTTGTTTCCTTTCAGAAGAGAATTTTGGAGATTTGTTATATCTATTGTACACCCCTCTCAGTGATAACTAATAATCTTAACAACACATTCTAATTCCGGGGCACATACATGGTTTCTAATTCATCGTTCACACTTGTATTAGGACCCCCTGCATGAAGGTCTAGAGAAAGGTTGAGTTACTCAAGCTAAAAAACTAGTCCACTGGAAGATTCCAGCCAGATCTCTTGATCCCCAAGGCTCATGATCTCTGTCTGTAGAGAACACACACTGTCCTTCACGGGCCATGAGTTTATCCAAAGTCCTAGCAGATGGCAGAGGACAAGCTCAAAATGTTGGTACTGCTCAAAGTTTCTAGCCACCTTCTGCAATTTGTTTTAAGCACTAGCTGTCATCATCATTTCAAAGAAGTGTTTTGATATTTAACCTCTCAACTCATATCAAAATCTTTTGGAATATTACTCTGTGGCACCCAACATATGCAGCCTTTGGAGCTATGTGTGTATGTACATTTTAATCTCTGCTTTCAAGGAATGCTTATAGCTGGAAATAAATGACAGGCAAGACTTCCCATGTTTCTCGGTTTCAACACACTCATTTGCAAAATGAAGCAATTACCCAGAATAATACTTAAGATAGAAATCAGCCCCCCAAATTTTGTGGGTTTAATTTTAGCAAATCTACGAATGAGTGGGGGGCAGAAAGGGGCGGCTTGCTCCAGGGTTGTTTGTGGGCGAAATGTTCTACCTACAATAAATCCTAGCAAAGAAGGGATCCGAAAAAGATGACTTTTCTATATAGAAGGACCCGTCTGGAACAAAATGAAAAGCTGAGAAACTGACCAAAAAGGAAGCAAGCTTTGCCTGGAGCAAATGTACAGATGATGCAGGTTGAGTGGATGAGGCATGAAAAAAAATCTACCTGGGATAAGGTAGCTAATTTTAAAGGCCATAAAGGGCTCTTTGCAACTGGAAACAGAGCAAGACATTCATTCAGACATGGATGTGGGCATGAACTAAGTTGAGAGGAAAGTAAGTTAGCCAAACTAACAGCTTCTATATGTAAGTGAAATTCAGGTTCAGTACAGATTGGGTTAAGCATAGAATCACAGAGGCCAGATGGTGGTAAGTCAGAAGGAAACTAAAAAATTAATGAATAAATAAACCAATAAATAGCAATTAATATATATTAAAATGAAGGCTGTCATCTGTTGCTCCTATAAAATGTTTGAATTTAGAAAACCACCCAATTAAAAGTTATTCAGGTTTTGCTGTTATTTTGCTTTTTGTTTTTTGTTCCTCCTTTGTTGCTGTTTTTGTTTTCTGTACCTTTTGTCTCCTATGTGAGGCCATCTGTTTGGTATGGAGGGGGAGCACAGAAATGGTGGGATAAAAGGTGAATAAATGCAGCAATAATACTTGCTAGATTCGATGTCGAAAATGAACTATACAACTTGGGGAGGGGAAAGCAGGGAAAAACTGGGGAAAGTGAGGGAAGAAGTGATACTGTTCAAACGGAAATGTATTCCTTACCTGACATGTAACTGTAACCCCTCTGTCACCTTTACAATAACGACAAATAAAAGTTATTCATGCAAAATGACCACCAACTGCAATGGAGTAAGAACAGCACTCACACAGTCACATTCATGGTGACGGAAAGGAAAATTGAAACAGAAACCCTTTATTGTGGAGTAAACAGTCATAAAAATATTTCACAGGGGATATGGTCTAGCTATTTGTAGAACATTCAACTTCTTACAATAAGCTAAAAAGCATACAGAGGTTTTATTTTCCAGATGAGAAAGTTGAAGTTCCATTGCATTCTTCAACATCTGCCTTAGTTATTTGTGAAGTTGGATTTAACCCCACATCTGGAAAGCACAAAAGCGTGTGTACACACTGAAATATTGTCATTCCCACCAGCAGCCAAAGGAAGTTTTAAAAACTGCATAAATGGGTATCAACTTGAGCATATCTAGACAGCTGCTTTCTCTGCAGTATTACAGAAAAGTAATATGGTTAGTCTATGCTCAATGCTAAATAATAACAGAATATAATTTTGAAAAAGAAACAGTTAAATTTTTTGAGGCTCTCATTTCCTACTTAAATTCTTCTTTAGGGAAAAACATAGTTGAACATAATTAAACCATGTATTTCAACTTTAAAAATAATCACATCCTGAAAAATGTATAAAAGTAAATAGCCACTGCACTACTCTAAATCTTTTCACATAATATAATGTCTTCAACTATGTCACCCCTGTTGGAAAAGCATTGTGAGAATAAAGTAAGCTAATGTATTGAGAGCGAGTATACAATTAAGAATCTTATTTAGTATATAATTATTTAAGTCAAGTATCACAGACTTGATGCTTTGAAAATATTTCAGTTGTTCCTGTTTCCAGGCCATCATAACACTTTCTGCTTTGTATCTCTAAAGAAATTGTTCTATGTGTTTTTCAAGCTGCTTGAGGTTGGACGCAGTGTTCCCTTTCTAGCCAACTCTGTTGGCCTTCTCAACAGCTTGACTCAGTAGTCTCATTTTCCCCTTTCTGTTCTTTCTTTCAGCCTCTAGAGGAGCTAGGATTATAGGCACGAGCCACCAGCACCCAGAGACACAGTATCCTCGGCTGGAGTATAAGTAAGAAGGAGATAGAAGATTATGAATTGAAGAACTCATATCCAGTCTTCATTGAGCAGACTACTATGCTCATCCCCATATCTGTTGACGTCAATAGCAGTAAAAGGCAATTGTCATTACTGATGAAGGTCGTTAATATTAGTGAGGACATGCATACAGAGTTACACTACTGCACATTGTGCATGTGGTAGAAAGGTAGCCCTGTACACGCATTCATGGCAACTTGCATTTAATTTTACTCATTCCGAGTTGTTGTCCAAGACACTTTGGTTGCCAAATAATAACTAACTAAACTAGCAGATAAAGACGATGAGTGCATTGTACTGGGGGAGAGGCGCAGCACAGTGACTTGATCACTGCCTATCCCTCCCCGTGCCATGTGCCAGCTGCCATGTCACCTGAGAAGTAGCCACACTGACAAGACAAGATGGGGGTAGTTCTCAGAAGGAGCGCCCAAGGCAATGTTCAATGTCACTAAACCCTTTAAGGACTGCACTGCTGCTTGCGTTAATTCACTATCTCTTTTACTCTAGACCACTCTTGGCCTGACAGCTCTTCAGATTTTAAAAAAATCTAGTATTTAAATAGTGTCTGGTGGTTCATAAATCCTTTCCTTATATTTTGCTTTGTCTTGATACTTTCTATGATTCTTTGCATCAGGCAATGAGCTCTGTTTTACAGGTCAGAAAATTCTAGATTAAAAAAGGAAAAGATGTGTGATGCTGATCATCAACCTAACGATGAATAATTCTGAAACTTAATGAACTATATATAGTTTGTTTTTACTATCCTGTAATGTCTTCAATGTATTTTCATATTATAATTATTTAAAATATCTTAAGCACATTCACAGTTATAATGTCTAAGAAAATATTGGTGCACAGATAGAAGAACAAATATCTAAGTTCAATATGCCAATAGAACAAAGGAGAAAGCAGATGCACATTTTTTATTTTATTTTTTTAATTTTTTTTATTGTGAAAATACTGTACAGAGGGGTTACAATTACATGGGCAAGATAATGAGTACATTTCTTATCAAGCATTGTAGCCTCCTCCTTTGTTTCCCCTTCCCATCCCCAGATACACATTTCTAATGAATATCTTAGACAATAAAATGAGCACCATATTTGCTGTCATTATTATCTTTACTATTATTACTATTGTCATTAGTATTATTGAATGAGCTGTTATAAAGAAAAATAATGATTGAGAGGTTTTTCTTTTCCCCTAATAAGGTTACTTATATGAAAAAATTCAGGAAAGAGAAGGAAGAAAAAGAGGGAGAGAAAAGAATTTTGTTTCTTTTTGGCCAGTCCTGGGGCTTGAACTCAGGGCCTGGGTACTGTCCCTGAGCTCCTTTTGCTCAAGGCTAGCACTCTATCATTTGCGCCACAAAACCACTTCTGGCTTTCACTGTGTATGTAGTGCTTTGGAATCAAACCCAGGGCTTCACGCATGCTAAACAAGCACTCTACCACTAAGCTGTGTCCCTTGCCAGAGAAAAGAAATTTAAACTTACCTCAGATCATAAAAAAAAATACCCAACAGGCTGAGGACAGTTGTATACTTAATTATAAAACATATGTTTATACTTGTGGAAGACAATTAAATTATATTCATAAACTAAGAAAAAGATTTCTTCCTTAAATAAGACACAAGAAAGCACATGTAAAAAATGAATTTGACTACATTGAAGAACTCTTATTCACCAAAGACATCATTAAAAGATAAGCATACAAGAAACAGATATGAAAAAAATGTTTGTGAAATAGATTATGAAGCACTACTACACAGATTTAAGAGGATCATGGTTCAAAGCTAGCCCAGGCAGGAATGTCTGTGACATTCTTATCTCCAATTAACCACCAGAAAACTGGAAGTGGTGCTGTGACTCAAAGTGGTAGAATGTTAGCCTTGAGTGAAAGAGCTCAGGGACAGTGTCCAGGCCCTGAGTTCAAGCTCCATAACCAACAAAAAGAAAAAGAAAAAAAGAAAAACAAGTTTGTAACAGGTAAAATATTTGAGCACAAACTTTATGAAAAAGTTCAAATTTTGGTAATCAGAAATAATCAGAAAAAGATGGATTGTAACTATAATAAAATACCATTATACATCTTTTAAACTGGATAAAATGAGAAAAGCATAAGTCCCAGATACTGCCAATAGGAATATAAATTAATTTAACCACTTTAGAAGACAGTTTAGAAATTAACTAATAAAGTTGAAGATATGCAAATCCTATCACCCTACAATTTTAACCCTCGGAATAGAACTCATTAAGTCTGCTCATGTGGACCGGGATTCATTTTATGTAAAACAGGATCTGGAGCCTCACTACTCCTAATTATACCAGACTAGAAACAATTCAAATGTCCAAAGACAGCAAAATGGAGAAACAATTATGGTGTATCCATAGACTGGTACATTTTATAGTGATAAAATGAAACAAACTCTGGCTTTCTTCCAAAATCTTTCAGATTCTATTACATAAACGAATCTAGAACATATAATACATTTTGTATGATTCTATGCATGAATATTTTTAAATCTTCAAAAATAAACTACATTATTAGGAATGTGAACATATTTAAGAAACCATGAAGGCAATGGTTTTTGTAAGGTCAAGACCATCATCACCTCAAGAGAGAATGGAAGGCAGAGAGATTTTGGAAGAGTCACATGGGGAGGTAGGGCAGTATATTATTTTTCTAATTGAGTATTTTCTGTAATTATTCATCATGATTTTCAGGTATACTTCATTACACAATCCCTAGTTCACAATACTGAGGGTTTAACAGGTGAAATTAGGCAGACAATCTTGCATGAAATATTCAGTATTCTCAAATTTGAGTATAATGAGAATTTGGGGTTAAGAAATAATAATATAATCATATGAGTTTGATTTCCCACAGAAATTGAGCATATATATGTGTATACATGTGAAATGTGTTCATATATACATATACATGTATATGTACAAATACACAGATGTATACACATATATATACATATTTGTGCATGTGTGTATGTATACTCATATATATATATATATATATATATATATATCTGTTAATGCCTGAAGTACCTTTAAAGTATATTTTTTTATTTCATGTAGTAGAGACCAGTTCGCAATCATGAAACTACATTTTTACTTTTAAATAAAACTTTCCCCACACCCATGGCTAGAAATCAGAGAATGACAATACAGCTGTACCACTGTTGGAGATAACAATGAAGACCCTGCAGACAAAAAGTGGCCAGTGAGATGTTAACTAATCAGCATGCTTATTTTAGTACAAGTTACCTCCCACCACGTCCTATGTTTAGTAATATTTACATGGATGGCACGTCTTCCTTCAAACCTCATTCCTTTCTTTGTTGACTTGGGCTTTTAGGAAAGGATTGTTATTTAGCACTGGCTAATTCTTACACGAGTCCATTCACAAGAAGAAGCCGATATCAGGACAAGCCAATTATTAAAATATTAAAAAAAATAAATTATGAGTCTCATGGCAACAGATTCGATCATAAAACCAGGAGCACAGTATGTCAGGACTAAAATATATCTACACATTAAATGAGAACATTATGAGCAAGCACGCAGAAAAGAGAGCTATCATCATAATGTAAATGGAAGCCAGCCTTTTAGCTCATTTGACACTTAGAGAGTCCTTCAGCCCTCACCATCTAGGGACATAGAAAAGAATGAAATAATGAAGAGGTGTTCTTCCCAGTACCTCTAGTTTTTCCCCCTTTCACCAAAGGATGCACTTTTTTCATCTTTAATTTTACTAGCTTAGATGAATTACATAAAGCATTATCACTGTGATATTTACAACATGCCTATAACATAATTTGATCAAATCATCTGTATCTAAAGAATACCCTCTCTTGACTCCTCTTCCCCATCCCCATATCTTCTTAACAGTTTTCCATGGGTTTTGTTGTTTTGTTTCCATGCACATAGACACATAATGTCTTTCTATCAAAGTCACCATCTCCTCTCTCCCTCCATCTTCTGATTCTCCCCCCAAACATGTCATTTAAAAAAAATTTCTTGTAGGTCTTTTAATTTGGAATAGTTGATTATGGTCCCATCACAACAACCAAAAAATTTAAAAAGATGACGTTCCCGGAATTAGAGCAGCGTTTGGCTCTTCAGCGTTGCATAATAATAATAGCTCACATTCATACGTTAACATCTGACAGGTGTCTTACACATACTGTTTCTTTTCATCTTAAATCATAAAATACCACCGATTTTCTCCATTTCTTCCCATAAAGGAAGAAATTGAGATATTGAAAATATGTAAGGAAGCTGTGAATGTTGCCTAGCTGTTACCTAAGATAAGCTGTTTTCTTACCATATACTTCTGCACTTTATGTTTAATAAGACATTTAAGGAGCAATACTGGAGCTGTGAGAATAATCTCATACTTGAAGCAAGAACCTTGGGGGAAAACATCCACGTATTTTATATACATCTTGAAAAGAAACTATTCATTTCTACTTAGAAAACCACTTTCCCCAAACTTAGTCACAATTCTGTGAAATTTTGCTTACTATAAAATAGGTTTTTCTACTGTGATAAAAGTCAAAATAAGACCAAAGGAAACTACTTGTTAAGGATAGCTCATCCACAGTGGTTTAACCATAAAAACTGATGGATTAAAAGACTAGGAAAATTTGACACTGGCAAAAACATGGGACCAAGGTTTGGCAAAAGTTGCTACTTTTCATTTCTAGTCTTTCCTTCACTCCCCATTTAAGCTATGGCACAACCAAAATATTAAAAAAATAAAAACAGTCCACAAGGGTAATGCAATTAGAAGAAAAAAATTACTCTGACAGCTGATAAATTACCCACCCTAGATTCCTGAAGATAATAAGTAAGGTGGACAACTCAGGAGCTCTGAGTAAATCTGAGGCTCTGTGTTTCTAATGATCAGTTTTGCTCATTGCTTGTACTTACCTGAAGTTGAAGTTACTTAACCTTTCTAGGGTTCTTTTTGTGGGGGGAGGGGTGGGGAGAGTTTGAGGGGTCTTTGGTACTGGAGTTTGAACTCAGGGCCTCACACTTGTTCAGCTTATCTGCTTGGCTGGCATTTATTTTATCCCCACAAACATGCCTCCAGTTTAGCTTTTGGCTGGTTATTTTGGAGATGGAATTTTGTGACTGTTTCTACCCAGGCTGATTTTGAGCCTTAATCCTCTGCCTCTCAGCATCTGTAATAGCTAAAATTGCAGGCTTACCTCTCACTTTTTAAAGAGTTTTCAAATATCTGCCTACCTGGAAATCACACTGATGAGTTCAGGAGCATCTCTTTCTAGAAGGAAAATTTGAGATGGAGGAGTGAGGAGCACCTTTCTATACTTGTTCTTAGAAACAGGTCTAAAATTCATCCACCTTGCTCCTCTTCTCACTCACTTATCTATAAACACAAGCTAGTTAAAGGTGGTGTTGGATTTAAGCTTCTTAAATTCCTGTTGAACCAAACATCATTTCTTAGTCCTGTTTTTGGCAAATGAGAAAATTTGAAAATTCAGTGTGTTGCTATTCAGCTCACAGCAGGGCAAAGGCTGCTAAGCCTAGAGTATGAAGAGGTCAGGACATCATAGGCCAGACGGTCACAGCTGAAAAGAGTTCTGGTCCATCGCCCAGGCTACATTGATGCCTGCAGCATATCAAGAGCATTTTATTCAAAGAAATGAAACTGTGTTCCTGCTGATAACATCCTACACTAGGGAATACTGGCTCAGGACTGCATTTCCTTACTCTGGCAGAGTTGAAGAATCACAGAAATAGTGAATTATAAAAATGTATCTTTGAAGTTGATTTTTTTCTTCTTTTTTTTGGTGCCTATCCTGGGGGTTGAACTCAGGCCTAGTGATTTTCCCTTACCTTTTCTGCTCAAGCCTGGTGCTCTATCACTTGAGCCATACCTCCACTTCTAGCTTTTTGGTAGTGGAGATAAAAGTCTCATGTTTATTACTTCCTGTGCTGGCTTCAAACCAAGATCCTCAGAAATCAGCCTTCTGAGTAGCAAGGAATACAGGCATGAGCCACTAGCACCTGGCATGGTGTTCTTGGAATTTTTAACTTATAAGTCTAGGGATGAGAAACAGACTTAGAGAGGTGTAAGTAGCATGATGCAGAAGTTGGAAGTTGGAAATGGAGCTCTAAGAATCTGAGCTCATCTTTTTACCTCATGATCCTTCCACACAGCAGTATGAGGGCCGGGGCGGGCATCCATGTCAGCAACCTGAGTTTGTAAGAGAAAACTCAGACCTTATCATTCCTCCAGAGTCCAAATGCAACAGCAATAATGAGAGAAGTTTAACAGATTGGATCTGTGGTCAGTATGTACACAGAGAAAGTGTGCAAAACAATATTGAAGCAGACAAGACCAAAGAACAGCTAAAAAATGGTGGATGTTGAGTGTACAGCATTTGAAACATTTATTCTGACTTCAGTAGGCAATCCAATGTACCAATTTTCATGGCTTTATTTGATGTTTTAATGGCTTTTCAAATACTTCTTTTCTTTGCAACAACTTTACTTATAAAAATAGGATAAATTTCTGGCTGTTGGACAAATGAGGTTAAAATTATCTAATGCTGAAAATATCTTAAGCAGTTCTAAATAAGGCAACAAGAGCATGAAGTAAGCCAATTATTCAAGAACAGCTTTATCTTGTTGAAATTGCCACCCAAGGATGACATTTCATCCCAAAACACAGGTGGGAAGGCAACTGGTTTATGAAGAACTGACAGAATGGTTTTCTAAAGTTTAAGACAAACTCTTGAGACATACAATTATATGCACATCATAAGAATGTCAGAGTCTTAATTTTGATATAAAAGCTAATATAAGATATAAAGTTAGGAAAACTTGTTGGAAGGCAACTTTATGTAAATCTAGTATTTCTAGTAATACTAGCAATACTAGTATTTCTAGTGAGAATGAACATTTCCAAATAAGAAGTGTTTTTTTTTAAATAAAACTAACTCTTAAGAGTGGCAGGCATCTCTAATCCCAGCTACACAGGAGGCTGAGATCTGAGAATCATAGTTCAAAGTCAGCACAGACAGGAAAGTCTGTGAGACTCTTATCTCCAATTAGCTATTCAGAAAAAATCAAAGTGGTGTATAGTTCAAGTGGTAGAGCACTAGCCTTGAGCAAAAGAATCTCAGGGACATTGTCCAGGCTCAGAGTTCAAGCCCTAGGAGTAGCAAAAAAAGGAAGAAATTAACTATGTAAATGTAATACAAATTCACTACAGATTATTTCATGTCCTATTCACATTGGGATCAATTATTATTAATTTCATTATTATGGGTTTTTGTGTTTCTGCTGTTATATGTAATTTTATCTTATGTTTAGCTCTGTCAGACTGGCAGATTATTTCCAAATGTAAGATTCACAAGAAGTTCACCAAGTGCTAAATATATTTTCTAGTAATTGAAGCCATAATTCATACCATTTAAAGCATTAGCTCCTCATAATTGTCTTTTTTTGACTTTGCCTAATATTGTTCACTTTTAGAAAAGCTCACTATTTTCAAGCCATAAATAAATGCAAAGATTTTTCAGTGTTGATAGAATTCTTTGCAGTGTTAAATGTTGTAACTCAAATTATGTTCTAATATGAGAAGGCAAAGGCTCAGTTGAAAAAAATATTTTATTCTAGTGAATCTATCATGAATGGGTTGTGACTCTTAGGTCAAACATTAACTGTTAATCTCGGGCCTTTCACTTCTTATGGAATGTTGGAGTAATGGTTTTAGCTGAGGTAACTACACTTGCAAGTCTAGAGATTCTGAATTTTGCTAGTCTTTCTCCGCTTTGTCCTTTCTATTTGACCAATCATTATTTATTACATATCATCATTATAGCAAAACAGAATAAGTATGTTATCATTGCTAGAGCAGACATGATTCTCGATATACAACATCTACTCCTTGTCCCCTGGGCTTGTAGTTGGGAGGACTCTGCCTACCCTCCTCCTTTCCAAGGTCAGTGAACCCAACAAGTCCTCTCAGAAACGGCCTTCCTCTTGCTTCAGGACTGTTCATAGCATTTCCTTATAAACCTGATTTCCTAGAATTTCCAGTTCAGTCCCCCTTCCACGAAGATGATTTTTATTATTTGTAACTGAGAAATCAAGTAAGTAGGAATTACGAGGGATTTATCAGGAAATGAACTGCGATCAAATCATACAGTAGTAAAGGGCAGGCAAAGACATTCTACACAAATTAGTTTATACTTAGAGTGCCAATTGAACACAGACCTAATCTATTCCATTTATATATTCATTATTTTCTCTTCAGAAGGCAATGGAGAAATAATCTTACTGATTTTAGTTTTTGAACCGAAGGCTAAGCATTCATAGTAATTGGATTAAATATACCTACTCACCCTTTCAAGCTAATATCCACTTAATGCTATGAAGAGATTTAAAAATTTTGTTCCAGACTTCTAACACAAATTCTCTGTTAATGAGCATGTACTCTAGCCTTACACTCTTGTTACTTCCCCAATACCTAGGTCAATTACATTTATAAACAAATAGTGAAACACCAGCCAGGTGCTAAGGGCTCATGCTTTTAATCCTAGCTACTCAGGAGGCTGCCATTTGAAGACTGCAGTTCAAAGCCACCAGAGGCAGACAAAACTAAGTGACTGTTATCTCCAGCTAACCAACAAAAATTCAGAACCACAGGTATGGTTCAAATAGTAAAGCACCAGCTAGAGCAAAAAAAAAATCCAGTGAGAGCATGAGAGTCCAAGCCAGCACACACACACACACACACACACACACACACACACACACACACCCCTGAAATGCTTTTATTTTCCACTAAAGAAATTTGTATCTGTAATGATATTCTGCAATGGTTTCCCTAAGCATGAACTTGAGCCCAGGAATACTGTTTTCTGATGGCTTAGACATATTTCAGAAGTGTTTCCATTCTGCAGCATGTGCTGTGGCACACCACTCAGACAATCTCTCCTGCAGACCTCAGACAACACTGCTAAATCAGGTTCACCTTGTTTAAAGCATGAGTTTTTAGTCATTGTTTTTTTTTTACTATGCTTTGCTTATGGGGATACAATTGCTCAAGCACTGTATCCTTAAAGACTCTTTCAGCCAATGAATATTTATGCATCTTTGTTACAAATATGTTGCATGTAGTGTGGGCCCAGCTAGGAGTTCTTTATCCTGTTCTACTGTATTCTTTTCTACTGATACAGATGTGTATGCTTTCTAAGACCATACTATATTGATTATTGTAGCTACACAGTAAGGATTTATTTATTTATATAGACTTATTTCTCCCAATTTATTCTTCCTTTTCAAGATTGGGATAGCTAGTCTATGCCTGTACATTTCCATATAAATTTTGGAATATGCTGGTTGTAGATTGTTGTAGATTTTACATGTGCAGGTTGTTTAAAAGTGATAGATATGGAACCAGGGACCTGGATCAAGTGATAGAGTGAGTACTAACCTACCAAGCATAATGCCATGACTTCAGACTCCATACCACCAGAAACAAAAGTAATGGTGAAGCATAAAATATGACCTTTCTTCTTCTTTATGGTTATTATTATTAAGTAGAAAACAGTATTACAAATAAGTGATCACCTTTATTAACAAATAAAATGTGTGCTCCTGTGGGCATAGGCCTGCTTTTATGAACCAAGCACTTTGAGTAGCATCTTATGTCTAGAATGACTTGAGAAAGATTGGCTACAGCAGAATTAACTGTCATAATGTATTTGAGTCACACATAGGTGACTAAAGTCTGGTAAGCGAGCACAGTTATTCAAAACTGTCATTTTTCTTTTCTGTTTCAAATGGCAGCAGTTTTGGGTGAAGGGCTGTCAGTGAAGCTAGCCTGCCTTTCCTTGACCTGGAATAAAGAATTAGCTATTCAGCCAATAGCGGGATTCAACCGTTGGATTCTCTGTTTTGTGATCATCACAGTATCTGAATGGCAACTCAACAGCTCATTCTTGTTTTAAAATCCATATTCCAGGGATGTCTCTTCTGAACAATTGATACCCTTCAATCCTTCACTTGTTGATGAATAAACCCTTGTGAGAGCAAACAGATGATTTTGGAGGTGCTTTGTGAGTCCATAGGTACTCTAAAATCTGCCATGGTTTCAGTGTGTGACCTTCTGCTTTCCATCAATCCAATGGTGACTATAAGTGCACGGACCAGAGATGTAAGTGTGACCTTAGTCCTTTCCACTCTACTGTCTCTCAAGAGCTCAGAATCCATTGGGATATGTTACCCAAACTGAGGCCATAGCAGCCTGCTAAGCCATAGCTGCCTACTCTCAGCAAGGTACCTTTTCCCAAAACTCCCTGACTCCAGGTAGACCCATTTCTCTGGGACGAGAGATACTCTGCTTCTGTCTTGCCACTGGAAAGAGAAATCAAAATAAGTTCGACCATTGTGGGGTATCTCGTAAGTACACATTTTCCTCTAAAATATGGGGAAGAAAAAGGGAAAAAGTGCTATGAATGTGTGAATATGGAGGATAAATTATATCTGGTAAAAATGCCCTCAAGATATATTTCCAAATTGAGAAGCGTGGGTGGTTTTCCTGGAAGCCAAATGTGCTGCATGGTGAGGTTTTGTGTTGTTGTTATTCTCCTGATGCTTTCTCCAAAAGATGTGTTTCATTTTTGTGCATTATATAAGAAGTTCTATTACAAAGACTGAAATATGTCTTAGTGTTCTCTTGTATTTTTGCCTTTCCGTATTCCTCTCCTGGGACCTGGTACTTTTTCATATTTTTTAAAATAAAGCTTCAATCGGTTTTGAATCTACCAAATACACAATGTAGATATATGTGGAAAATGATATGAGAGTCTGCCTAGAAAAATGATTATTTCAAGGAAACTCCAATCTAAGACATAAACAAAGTTGTAGAAAAGAATTCTTGACTATTAATGTATGTAAATATCTAGAATGTTCAGAGAAAGAATTGGGTCATTTTTATAGTTCAGGAGCATTTAATGACAAGTGTTACATGCTTGTACACAGTCTTCTCAGACTTCAACACAAAATACATACACAGGGAATTTGTTCTCTTAGCAAAACTGGGGAAGAATTTGGGTATTATTTCTTTGTTTTTATTTTATTTGAAACATCTGATTTTACATCTTTTATTTTTTGTATTCCTCTTATTTTCTGAACTTCTCTTCCCTCCATGTGGTGAGCTGTGTCTATAGGCTAATTTACTCTGATTTCTAATGCTTACAAGAAAGCCCTGAGAACAATTACTCTCCTCTGTTCCTTGCAATTAAAGTTTATTAACTACAGAATCAGGATTGTTTCAGCTCCCAGCTTTTATGATCTCTTTCTTTTATCCTTCACACAATTAGTTTAGGGAGACCAAGCTTGTATTAGCCTTGCTAGGAAAACCCAACTGAGTAGCTGATTGTTTCTGGTAATAGCAGACAGTTCAATTCGGCCCCCTCCCCCACAACTAGACACTTAAAAATATATTGTAAGTACTGTCATTCTCCTTAGGCCTGAAAGTTTTGCATTTCCCTAGAAGGAACATGTGTATATACATGTGGTTTCAAGCTCCTCTTCAAATAAATTCAATATTTACTTAGATCGGGAATGTACCTGCTTTAGGTCCATTTGCTATAGACATAAATGGAACTTGGATAACCTTCTTCCACCCAGTCCTGGGACTCACACCAGAAGAATACCAAAAACTGCTACTTATTAAACTCTTCCTATATAATTTTTACCAGTACAAGTTTTGAATTAAGGTCCTTTCATTTGTTTGCTTGACTTGCTTGCTTGACTGGCACTCTACCATTTGAGTCACACCTCCAGAACAGCTTCATGCTTGTTATTTTGGAGACAGAGTCTTGTGGACTTTTCTTCCCTGGCTGGCTTTAAAACTACCATCATCAGAACTCAGCTTTTTGAGTAGCTAGGACAGAAAATGTGAACCACTGGCACACAGCTCCAAACTCTATTTTAAATACTCAAACTAGAATATCTTATTTAATTTTCACAAGAATTCTTTCTAGGCATCCCCAAATTATTATCTGCATTTTACTCCCTTAGGCCAGGTGGCACAGAATGGTTAAGCAAATTCTTCAAGATCACAGAGCCATGGAGAGGCAGAGCTGGTAGAAAAACATTCAATTCATTCCTGAAGACATACCCTTAATCTCAATTCTACAGGATCATTCAGCTTTGTGCAGAGACTAATTAAAAAGATCCCTTTTCTTCTGGGAAGTATTGTGATTAAATATAATCCCAGAGATTTCATTCTCTGTTGGGTTTTTTCCACCCCATTTTTGACTTGTAAAACCCTTTGTCATCATGATACTGCTCTGGTTGGAACCGCAATATCCTCTGTAACCTCATGGGTTAAAGGCTAAGTTGCCAGCTGGTGGCACTTTGGGATACTGATTGGATGCTGAGGGTTCAGACAGCATCAAGAATAAACTCCTTAACAACATGTATTAGTAGCATTTGGTGGAGGTGATGCAGCCTAGGTGGAGTAGGTCACTAGGAGTGTACTCTGGAGAGCATCTCTTGTCTCCTGGCTCCTTCTGTTGCCACAAGGTGAGCAGCTTTCCTCTGCCATGTCTTCCTCCATAGTGTTCCTGTCTCACCTCAGGCCCACAGCAAAGAGCTAGCTTAATTATAAACAGAAACATCTGCAACCGGGAACCCAAATAAACCTTTCTTCTTGTGATTGATTTTCTGTATTTTGTTATCAAGACAAAACAAAAAAATCCTTATCAACACGGATACCATGTGGTGTGGTTCTTACTTGCACTACAAAAACACGGTGAGGTGTTCCATGCTCAACAGAACAAGGGGTAAGAATCAAATCTTGCATTTTGATAAGATGACTGCAGTACATAAAATGCAACACAATACATTATATTTTCCTCCTTGTAATTGTCTTGGAACATCTGTCATCTCCAAATGTGTTTTGGTTTGCCCCACATAGATTTCTCATAGAATTATAATTTATCTTCTATGATCATGTACCAACAGCCTCCACCCTACATACAAATTGATACCCAGAATTCTCCTTATTATAAGAAAGGAGAAATATCTTGATTATTTTCTTATTTCTTTCCAAACATTACCTCAGAAATACCATAATCCCTCTTCTTTCTACATCAGTGTCAAGGCTCTACTTGATATCATGCCATTTCTTTATTTAGATTACTCTAATAAGCATTTCCAATTTACCCAGATAAATTTTCTAACATGCAAACCCTATCAGGCTGCCCATTTGCTTTTTTCTTTAGCTGCTTCTTGTGCCTTCAAAAGAGAAAGAACATTTCCCACACGGAAGCCAATGTCCATATTATCTCTAAATATAGTCAGAGGAGGAGCTGCAGCAGTTAAATGATGAATAGAGATGAACACACAATTATTTCACACGCAATACGTAGGGGCACCACACCTGTCGATAGCACCAGGTGTGGGTAAACAGGATAGGATCTCCTTCTAATCTCTGTCTCAGAACATCCCAAAATAAACTACAATGACTTTTCTCATTTAAACGCAGAAGTGGCACCAATGGTAACCATCAGTGCCAGGCAAGTGTGCTATGATTCTTTTCCTACGCCATCTGCTCTTCTCTTTGTGCTCTTTATTGTAGCATGTGTTGAGATCGTTGAACAATATAAATGAGAATAAGTAAAATAGACTGCTTCATTGAATCCTAAATTGCTAAAATACCTAATCTTGTTTTCTAAGAAACCATCTTTTAACAATAAATATAAAAAAATTGAAGTGATTTTGTGGTATCTGTTGCATTGTTTGGCTAAAACCTAAGTTGCTGCTATTTACAAATAAACATGTAAACATAAAAAACCAAACTAAAGCATACACACACACACACACACACACACACACACACACACACCACTAATGAATTAAATAAAAAGATGGCAACTTATTTCACTATCATGTAAAAGCTAGAGGAGAGATACACTAAGCTTGAAGGAATACACTACTATCTACATATTTGCTTATTTTATTTTTTCATCTGTGTCTGTCAGAGAGGAAAAGACATAGCCGGAAAAAAGACAATATCATTTAATTTGTGTGTGTGTGTGTGTGTGTGTGTGTGTGTGTGTGTGTGTGTGCTTGTCTTGAGGCTTGAACTTTGGGTCTAAATACTGTCCCTGAGCTTTGTTGCTCCAGGCTATCATTCTACTATTTGAGTCACAGAGCTGGCTTTTTGGTGGTTAATTGGCAATAAGTGCCTCATGGTCTAGCCTGCTCAGAGTTGGCTATGAAGTGAGATTCTCAGATTTCAGCCACCTGAGTCACTAGGATTACAGAAGTAGTCAACTATGCGTCGTTTACACAGAAACTTTAATTTTGTGCTGCATGAAGCTATTGGATGAAATTTTTCATTGTTGTGTTTTTAAGAAGAGGGAAGTAGAGATATATTAGTAGAGGGAAGAGTGAGCGTATAAAATCCTGACAGGGAAGGAAGTTAGAAGGGCAGACAGAGGCCCTCTGAGTTCTGGTTTCCTTTTTTTATTTTTTTGTCAGCCTTGGGGCCTGAACTCTGGGCCTGCGTGCTGTCCCTCAGCTCTTCAGCTCAAGACTAGCGCTCTACCACTTGAACCACAGTGTCACTTCTGGCTTTTCCTGTTTATGTGGTGCTGAGGAATCGAACCCAGGGGCTCATGCATGCAAGGCAAGGGCTCTACCACTGAGCCACCTCCCCAACCCTCCTGGTTTCCTTTTTCTACTCTGTAGTATTAGAATCTTCCAGCTTTTACCTGGGCATGTATATTCCTTTACTGGGGCATGTGTATGCCTTTAGCCCAAGATCTGAAGTAGGGTTTTCTCCTTACAGAAGCTTTTTCCACACTGTTCTTTGTGATGCCTAGAAAATGAAGACATTTGGAGAAGTTGTAGATTGAAGACAGGAGAACCTCTAGAATTCAAGACTTTGAAAGGATTGTTTAAAACCTGACAGTTTTAAAACCTGACATTAAAAGGTAGGGTCAAGATCCCCACCACTGGAGATAGAAGGCAATGAGACTTTGAGTGCTTGCTCAGGAGCGGTCATGTGACATCTTCCTCTTTTCCTCAGAAGACTCAAGCAGTTTCTCCACTGGAACCTCACTGTCCTACTATGTTAGGCCCATGTTCTGTGGAGGGGCTAATTGTAGGTGTTCGGATGGCAGCCACAGCTGAGACAACCCTTCAACTCCTCCTGTTTTCATACAGACTTGTCATAGAGTAACTCCCAGACAATTGCTGGGCAGTTACACCATTCCTCAGATTTTCAAATCTTTCCAGCTGAGGCCTTAGATATCTTACAACAAATTAAGTCATTTTCCTCACTGCTCTATTTGAGTTCCTGACCCATAGTATCTGGGAATACAAAAAGCTTACATATTCTGGAGAGTCTGTATTAAAGCAACTGAGTTTGTCCCTTAACTAAAAAAACATATTGTGTCTGAAAGGATTGAACTAGTTAACATGCCACACCAAGCAACATTAAAGACCTAAACCAACCTTGAATGCTAACTAGCTGGTCTCAAGGAACAAATATGTACCTCAGCAGCCAGAACACTGGGACAATTTTGTCAAAAACTGTTCAGATCTCTGGAGAAAAATGGAGACTCTGCTGAAATTTGACCACCAATTATGGTTAAAGAGGAATTTATCTGGTTATTCAAACTTATATCTTCATTCCTTTCCTTGTATCTTGTTCAGAGGTCTGAGGGTGGACTAGGCCTAAGTTAAGCTCACTGTATGGTGTACGCTACACAGCAAAGTTATCAATGAAGGGTCCTGTTATCCAGATACATATCCACAGGCACTAAACACCTGGTTTTTGAGTCACTAGATAGAATGGCATTGAGGTCCCTTCATTCATTCCTATAATCTCCACTCCTCTCAATAGGACTAACATTATCTTCATTAGTTTTTCCATCATTGTCAGCAACAGGATAGAAATATGACACTGTAAGTTGCTTACACCTCTCTGTACAGAGAAGTAGATATAATTAAAATACATACAAAATCATATAACACTGTACTCTAAAGGAAAGAAAAGGGTTGTGATGGGTGAAACTCTGTTCTAAGAGATCATGAGCATCCAAGTGTCAATACAGGAACTTGACACGTATATTATTTACCTTCTCTGAGGCTCCCTTTCCTCTTCAACCAAAGGACACAACTGACCACTATCTTGGTCTCAGAATAGTGGTAAGAAGAAATTATGTGGTGTGAATAGCTGTGGGCTTCTCTGATAAATTAGAGACATCATTGTCATACACCCAATTGGAAAACAGCGATAACTAATAGAACTGTACACACATCTCCCAAATTGAGCAAAAGTAAAAGAAATAAATAGTCCAAAATTGAAAGATTTTTATTTTCTTTCTTTCCTTCCTTCCTTCCTTCCTTCCTTTCTTTCATCTCCCAAATTGAGCAAAAGTAAAAGAAATAAATAGTCCAAAATTGAAAGATTTCTATTTTCTTTCTTTCCTTCCTTCCTTCCTTCCTTCCTTCCTTCCTTCTTCCTTCCCTCCTTCCTTCCTTCCTTCCTTCCTTTCTCTTTCTTTCTTTCTTTCCTTCTCTCTCTCTCTCTCTCTCTCTCTCCATCTCTCTTTCTCTCTCTTTAGTTTTTATATAAGTGAAGTCCTAGTAATTGAATAATTGAAGATGAAAATCCCACAGCCATGCCTTCCCATATTTGGAGAAATGACAAATAGTCAAAACTAGATTTAATTCCATTTCCTCTCTTTTCAATTGCCTTCTACTTTCTTGGCTTTCATTCTAACAGTGTAGATGAAACAAAAATTCCTTAAGGCTAGGTTGAATTTGTTAGTTTATATAAACTACCTAAACATGAATAAAGTGTTTTATAAAAGGCTTATAAAGGAGATATTCTTGATTACTCTCTTGGAAATGCTTAGATAAGCCAACAAATGTCCATGACATGTCACGAAAGTATTGTCAGTACCAAGTGAGGCCACAGATATGGACAGACACAGGAGAGCAGGTGTCTTCTCTTGGGCCTGTCAGTCACTGGTAAATCTCTCCCAGCCTTGGGATCCCACGTTCTTCATCCATAAACAACATATAGTATTGAAGCATTTATAAGGTGCCTTCCATTTCTAAGATTTTTTCCAATCCTATTCATTTAAGGAACAGTATTTGGGGGTGTTGGTTCTTGAGCCCATTGCCTGAGCTCAAAACCTAATTCTCCCCCTTACCACCTGTGGAACCTTGAGTGAATGACCTAATTTTTTTTTTTTGAATGAATGACCTAATTTTTATGTGTCTCAGTTCTCTTACCAGAAATATGTACAAATAATGGTCTCTACCACACAAGACAGTAGGGGTATTAAATGTGGCTATATACTTATAGTGAATAAGTATATGATAATTGAACCTCCACTATTTTGGTCTTAGAATGGTGGTAAGAAGAAATTATGTGGTGTGAACAGCTCTGAGCTACTCTGATAAATTAGAGACACCATTGTTACACACCCAGCTGGAAATCAGTGATAACTAAGAGAACTAAATTGAGCAAAAGTAAAAGGAATAAATAGTCCAAAATGGAAAGATCTCTGTACCTGATTTCTATGCTTGGAAAAAAAAAAGCAGGGTTCCATTAGAGTTGAACACAAAGCAGCAATCTTTCTTGTCATGTTAATTAGGTGGCAGATATCATGTTAGCTAGCTTTGCATATTCATTTCTTGCATTCTCCACAGTAACTGAGGAATGATTTTTACTTTCATGATGAGGAAGATAAAGTTTAGAAAGATAAATTTCTAAGGCTACAAAACTAGGAAGTTGTGGGCAAAGACTGAACCATAAAAGACCTCAACCATCCCAACCAGTGAGTATGGCTGAATGCCAATACGTTGACCTTATGAATTTGCATATCTGTGTGGTTTATCGAAAATTCTAGGGAATGCTATATATACCATATCAAAACCACTAGAATCATAGAATTTCTCGATGATATTTAAATTTGAACTCCTGAGTTTGCAATTGTAATGTTTGTCTGCATATTTGAGCGACCTTTTTTAAGGAAGACTTGATATTCTTCACATCGACTAGGAAATGGGACTTAATTTGTTTTGTTTTAGGTCCATTTCTGTGAAAGTGTCTGAATCCAATAGCTCAACACTTTCTTTATGAATTTTCCCAGGGCACCTGCAGAAGTATATGATCTATAACTTTATACTAACCAGGCAATCCAGATGTCAGCAATTTTTGCTGTTTTACTAGCAGGGCAATGTTCTTCTTGGTCTCTTTATTTTCTGACTCAGATGCAAAGGAAAGATGAAGATGGTCAGACCAAGGCTAAGGGAGGGTTTAATAGTAAAAGAAGGCTGTGGAGTAAAGAGAGTGAAAACAGATGGGCTTGACTAATGTTTACCACCTTCTCATTCTGAGCTCCCACTTCTGTGAGCAGTACCCACACTCACTCATCATTTCTCAGTCTGATTTCTACAAAATTAAACTAACCATGATCTAAGTTTTCAGTCCCACAAGGTTGCTGTTAAAGATTAATTACTTCAGAGAGAAGTGAAACAATCACCTCCTCTTAATGGTCATCGTTTATTCAAGAAATATTCCCTAGAAATCCACCATACTCCAAGAATCGAACCAGACACTGGAGAAGTGGAGTGTGTGCAGGATTGTCAGGGGCAAAGTTCTTTTCATATGATATCTATGACTGGAGAAACACTAAAGTCTGATGAAGAAGTTGGACACATGATAATGATAATGACAGTGGTAGTGATAATGATAATAGAAGGCACTACAGATGAAGAGAAACAAGCAGAGGAGACTCCATTGCTCATGAGTTCATGATTGATGTCTGCTGTGGGGAACAAAACCACAACAATGAGCATTTTGGTGTTTTTGGTGTGACCATTCTGAATAAGTCACCATTACAAAGACCTGACAGCCTAGAATGAATGGCAATCCCTTACAGAAGCTTATCAGATGCCAGAAGGCTTATGATTCATAAACATAAAGTTAAATTATATATCTTGAATATTCAAAGGCTGGAAGTCAGGACAAGTCAGTAAATGAAGGAAAGAGGTATATTAGGCCAAATAACATCACTGCAAGACAGCTAGTAAGAATTTTGTCTCAAGTCATGAAAGCAACATGAACTAGGCTAATGGAGTAAGTAGGCTTCCTTCACAAAGCCCAAGAAAATCTAGGGGAATTTCTCTGGCCCTTGGCAAATAGTTGAAGCTGATGAGATCTGATCTGGAAACCTTAACATTTACTCCCCTCCCATCCCCAGGAATAGCATTTTATTGATGGAACAATTTGAGAATACTTAAAATTTTTTGTGATAATGATCTTGCAGTAGAAGAACAACTCCCAAAGACCTTAATAGCAAGTTGTCCATTGATTTTTTTCTATTTGAATAGGCCTATTATGCCATTATCAATTCTGATATAATTGACCTTTATTGCTACTTATTTGTACCACGACT
Organism: Dipodomys ordii; assembly: GCF_000151885.1. Taxonomy (NCBI): domain Eukaryota; kingdom Metazoa; phylum Chordata; class Mammalia; order Rodentia; family Heteromyidae; genus Dipodomys; species Dipodomys ordii. The sequence continues at coordinate 2,178,212 of NW_012267220.1, read as the reverse complement.
GCATAGAAACCATATATAATTTCCTTTTTTCTAAATCTTTGTAACTTTTATTTCTATTTCCTGTTTTATCACACTGGCTAGCATTTCCCATAAAATATGGAAGAACATGTTTCATAGGTATACCGTTCCACTCTTCCTCAGATACTGCTAAAAACTTAAGTTCATTTTGAACTCCTCTCAGCTCTCGTGCTAACATTGCCTGGCTCCAGAAGAGCCCTCATTGGGATTTACAGATATTAATGTCAATGATATTGATGTATAAGGTTTCTGGGAGCAACAGGCTTTTTGACCCTCTGTAGAGCCTCACACATGGGGAACAATTTACTCTGCCATATTTGTCAAGCAGCCTGCGTGCCAACTTCTCCATGGAACAAGGCTATCTAGTTAGAATCCCTTCAGCTTTCAATAGTGATTTCCAAAATGATGTATTTCTAAAACTGGAAGGTAAGAAGTACCATTAAATTCTTTCCTTTTTTCCCCCTTTGTAAGAACAAAATCCAAATGTAAAAGCTGTGTCAGAAATGTCAAGGAAAAAAATCTCCTTATGAAGCCCTGTCTTAACACTATCAGTGTCTTTTCAAACTCGTTAATAATTGTGATCGAAACCAACTCATTGTTGTTCACCTTAGACTTGATCACTTTCTTAACCAAGTTTCAGTGCAAAAGTAAAATTCTTTTAACCCACACTCAAACAATAGGCATAAAGATTTATCTAACATGTGCTCGGCTAAAAAGATAGTTTCAATCTTGAGCCAACTGCTTTCCATGTTTTTCTCTCCCCACACCAGGATGTATATTTAAAATAACATTTATTTACAAAACTGTATCTTAGCAACAGTGGCACAGCACAAGAGTGTGTTATCTAAAGCAAACCAATACTGGCCGTAAACCATGTAAGCAAAGCAGCCAAATGTGATTGGTATAGCTCTCCTGTGATGTTGGGAACCTGGGGTGCAACATGAGATTAAAGGCATATATATCTATATGTATTAGACCTCAAGTGATCCTTTACTCAGGCTTAACTTGAGGGAATGGCAACAATTTTTATTCATAAAAAGGGAACCATAATTCTAGAAACTGGATTTTGGAAGCTATCTAATCTAGTCCTGTGATATTATAATGACATAAGAAAAAAAACCCAAAAATGATGATGAAGAAAAGTATAATTTGTTTTACTCTGAACACACAAATACACAAAAATACTGTGAGAAATATGGGTTGTAAACTTTTGTCCAGCTACTCCAATAGCTTTTTTTCTCTTAATTCTTCTGTTAAATACGAGATTCATTACAAAATAACCAGGTTTCAAATCTGTAGCTTTGAAACAGAGAAAACAAAATAACAACCAAACCACTTTTCAAATTAAGAACCCTATGACTCAAGGTCTTGCAACTTAAGAGGCTGAGACCTGAGGATCACAGCTGGAAGCCAGCCTAGGCAGGAAAGTCTATGAGACTCCGATTAAGTAATAAAAGGCAGTAAGTGAAGCTGTGGTTCAAGTGGTAGAGTGCTACTATTGAGCACAAAGGCCCAGGGACTTTGCCCAGGTCCTGAGTTCAAACCCTAGGCCTGGTATGTGTGTGAGAGAGAGAGAGACAGAGAGAGAGAGAGAGAGAGACAGACAGACAGACAGACAGAGACACACACACAGAGACAGAGACAGAGAGACAGAGAGAGAGAGAGAACCCATGATTTCAAAGTTAATATTGTGATTACAAATAACTAAAGTAAGTGTATTTTGTTTGTTTTGCTGGAAGCTTATTTACAACTAAGACAAAAAGTAACTGAAGTCTAGAAGAGTTATATACTTTATTCTAAATTTAATAACTCATTCATCAATATTACTTAATCAAGGCTTTAAATGAATATTAAAGGAGTGTTATTATTTTACTTAGAAATGAAAAAAATTATCCAAGGTAGCAAGACAAACAGAAAGGGGTGAGGGAGGGAGGGGGGGAGGGAGAGGGAGAGAAAGAGAGCCTATCTGCAGACTGCCAAGGAATATGTAAAAATAAAACGTTGATTTGGAAAAGGCAATCAAAGTTGATAATGAGGTGAAAAGATATTGTTTTTATGCCCATGCATCTATCATTGTTAAATCGTTAACAGCTGTTGCATCAAAACTACTGGAGCATTTAAAAATTATTATAAATAATTGTAGTGAGCACCTTTGATAGTTTAAAAAAATGGGACATTAATAAGACAGTTAATAAACAAAAAGTTTACTTTGCTTTTTTATAGATTGAAAAATTGTGCTGTTTTTCTTAAAGTCTTCAACAATATTTGAAGAATTAAAACAAATTTTTTAAAAAAGATAAACCTACGTGTTTGCTGACATCTACTAATGCTTCACATTCTTTATAAAAGGCCCTATCTTTGATTTGGTCAGTTTGGGTTGAATTTTGACCCAATGGTATCATCTAAACAATAATAGCACTCTATAGTTCAATAGTCTCTACATGATGATTAGAACTCAGCGATTTACTGTAATATTGTGATAACAGTTATTACATCCCTGACACATTTTATCATTCTTTCTTCAAGCATCCTTTCCATTTAGGGGCTGAGAACAGAAGCCTGCCCAAGATAAACAGGTAAATACATGTGTTTGGGGGAACATGTGTGGAAGGAATTGATTTTGCTTTAGGAATAAAAGAAAGGCTGTGCAAACTAGGGGAACCCTGACCTCATTTTAGAAATGATTGGAGTTTACCAGCTAGGTAGGCAAAGGATGGAGAAAGAGATTTTTCCAGAGAATGGATGAATGTTTGGTCAAACAGCCCTAACCAGACTTTGCTGGAGCTCAACATTCAATGGAAAGAGTTGCAATTAGGAGAAGTCTGGAAACATAGGCAGGAGATGCTCTGGGAGGTATGTAAACATGCGTTGTCCCTAAAATTCTGATTCGTTGAATCTAGAGTGAGGTCCTTGAAAACCATTTTTTTTTTGGGTAGGTGGTGGGGCCTGAAGTCTGGGTCTAGGGGCTGTTCCTCAGCTCCTCAGCTCAAGGCTAGAGCTTTACCATTTGAGCCACAGTGATATTTCTGGCTTTTTCTACTTATATGGTGCTGAGGAATTGAACCCAGGACCTGATGCATGCAAGGCAAGCACTCTATCACTGAGCCACCTTCCCAGCCCTTGAAAACCATTTTTAAGGAAAACTCTGGATAACATCTTTGCAAGTAGTTTTTGTTAATGATTTTCTAGTTGTGGCATTTTTACAAGGCTGCCCAGAAAATCCCATTAGGCAATGTTTTGTTTTAAATATTCATCTTTTAGCTAAGGGCTACTTTTGTTCGAGCAGATTTTTTTTCCCCTAAATACCATGACAGAGTTAAGAGAGAATTAAATAGACATTCTAAGAGAGGAGAAACATGCTGGGTTGGACACAGAGAAGCCCAAAAGAAGAAAGAGGTCTCTAAGTTGAAATTTGAACAGGAATAGAAAAATGTGAATGAATGAAGAACAGAAGCAGTCAGCATTAAGGAATCTTATTTTGGAGGTCATATTTTTGTCATTATTGTTTAACGTTGGCAATGCTGGAGATTGGTTTGTAGGCTGAAACTGCTTTAGAATGGCTCACGATACCGGGTAAGCGTGATTGGCTACTCTGTTCATAACTTTCCACAGTCTCAGAGGCGTTTATGAAGGTACATTGATAAATGCCAGAAAGCATGAACAAAATGATCGTGTTAGAAAGTTCTGCTTCCAATGAGCAGTCCTCTCAAATCACACTTCCTTCCTTTCAAGTGTTCAAGAATAAAAAGGAAAACAGACAATCCAGAAAAACCTCAGCATTGGTTTTTTCAAAAAGAAATTATTATTTAGTCTCAAGGAAAACTGAGTTTGCATGGATTTTATCCCTGTTCCTGCTGGGTGGGTTGTTGTTGTTGCTGTTGTCACATAGAAAGAACCCTGAGGATTGGAATTGCTGTTGTGTGCAAGCGAGTTCCCCAATGGCCAACAACTTCCTCCTGCAGAGCATAAACTCTGAGCCGCTCTTTTGCAGAGCCATTGCTTGCCCACTATAGCTCTGTGCCTTCTGCCCGTCTGCCTGTGTACCCACTGTTTCCCACACTAAAATCAGCACGTCCCAGGCTGCTGTGAAACCTGACAGAGCTCCAGCTCACACCAGCCACCAGCTAAAGTGGCTTCAGGTTGTTTTTCTTTTTTACTCCAGTGGTATAATGAGATTCCATCAATCACCTAAATACTTTTTCGTGTTTGTGAATTAGCTTTATTAGTTTTAGAAATGAAAACCTACAGGGATTCTTTGTAAGCATAAAAGCTCCAAATCTACAAGGAAAAAGATATAGAGAGGAATTTAGGAAGCATAGATTATAAAACAATTCAGTCATCTTGCTCCTGTTAAGTGGCAATGGTTACAGTTTAATGACACCTTGTGGAGTTAAAAGGGTGTGGGTGGTATGTATAAGCAAAACAATTTAAAAAATGTGAGTCTGCGATTATATAAATAAAATGCATTAGGGCAATGTTATTAAACAGAAAACCCCAAATACATTTGCCAAAGCACTCTTAGAAGCACAGCAATCACTTTTGGTATTCGTTTTTAACAACTACAAGCAGTACAATAGCTTCCATTACAGAGTGAAACATCATCTAATATATTAATCACAATCTGCCTGACATCTTGGCTGAAGTTTTAGGGAAAATTCAATTTTTAGTCAGTGCAACTTCTTTCTCAGGTCATTCTTTTCATTATTCATTAGTCTTAATTCCTAAGTGTCCTGATCTGAGATTGAACTATCTGTTCATTAGAAAACACTTAGTAAATGATCGTCATGTAGATCAGAAGCTGTGGTTTCTTCTTCTTCATTTCTATGGCATTTTGAAGAGACTTGGTAGAATTCCCTTAACTTTGAGGCACTAGAATTTTTATTTTTGACTTCCTAATTCTAAAACACATGAATAATAAAGAAGTGGTTTCAGAAGTAAATAAAATTCCACTGCACAAAAATAGACCAAACTATTCAACATCTGCAATTTAAGTTGGATTTTCAAATGTAAAAATAAACTTGGGAGGTCCTAGGGGCTTTCTTTCTCATTTGTTTAGAACACAGATTACTATGTGAAGAGGTGGGGGGATTTCAGAAATACAGAAGAGGCAATGAGCTAAAACTTGGGTTTTGATTCCTGAATGATGAAGTCTTCAAATTTATTTTAAAAACAAGTTGCTGTGAGTTGGAAAGGAAGAAGTCTTTTATTATTATTATTTTTTGGGGGGGTCTGGTCATGGGGTCTGAACTCTGGGCCTGGGCGCTGTCCCTCAGCTCTTCAGCTCAAGGCTAGCACTCTACCACTTGAGCTACAGCGCCACTTCCGGCTTTTTTCTTTTTGCTTATGTGGTGCTGAGGAATCAAACTCAGGGCCTCAGGCATGCAAGGCAAGTGCTCTATCACTGAGCCACCTTCCCAGCCCAGGAAAAAGACTTTTAAAATGCTCCATGTAAAATAAGTCAATTGTGCAATGGTAGAAGCTGGAATTGGAGGAAATAAATGCCATTACCCTTTCAGTTCTCTTTTATGTGGAAACAGTATATAACCAAAACTTAATTTCCTAATTCACAGTACTTTTCTCAGGTTTTAGATAAATTTGGAAGGCACTGACTGAGAGGATTGAAGCCAGGGGCCACAGAAAGTCTCAAAAAGATGTACTGGAAGATGATGTACTGTCCTTCTCCTCCTTAACCAGTGGGTTTTACCCAAAGCTGTGTTCAGGAAGGAGCTCTTACAATAGAAAACAGCATGACCAAATAGCTGTCGAACTCTCAAAATTCTAAATCACATACTTAACTAACGATGCATTTGATAAAACAATGAGCTATGTTTAGTAATAGCTTTGGCAAAATATCATGACATTTAATTATATGGTGCCACCGATTATTGTTTGTTAAATGCCATGTAGACATTAGTGAAAAGGGCTTGATTTTAATGAAAGCCTTCATGTCTCAAATGTACTAGAAATTAGCTCTTGATTTTAATGAAAAATCTCCTTTTTTAAAGTGTACTAGACATTAGTTCAAAGTTAGTCTATGTTATGTGTATGTTTACTAAATATAGATGCTCTATTATACCAGACATCAAATAGAGTTGGTAAGACAATGTTCTCTGAGGTTACTTGGTAGCTTGATGCTTATGAGCACTACAAACAGACAACATCTCCAGCATCCTGGTGACTGAAGGTCGAAATGAGACTGTCACTGAGTAAATATATATTCCATAAATCAATTAATGTGTAGAGTATGGTATCCCAACTAATGTGCAGGGACTTTGAGTAGGCCTCCATGGGTAAATAACTCTTATCACAGGGCTGAAAGATAACCTCATCATTTACAAGTATGGGGAAAATACAGAGGGAAAATTAAGGTTAGATCCCATGTACAAGAAAGGCCTAGTAGGAAATAGATTATGCACTATATGGTGTATGTAGTCTGTGAAGTCTCATATTTCTAAGTCCTTGTATCATAAAGAAATCTTTTTATATGTGAATTACAGGTGGCTCATGCCTGTAACTCTAGCTACTTAGGAGGCTAAGATCTGAGGATCACAGTGCAAAGCCAGCTTAGGCAAGAAAGTCTATGAGACTCTTATCTCCAATTAGCCATCAAAGAGCTAGAAGTGGAATAGTACTTCAAGTGGTAGAGTGCTACCCTTGGGGGAAAAAATGTCTAGGCCCTGAGTTCAAGCCCCATAGATAAATATAACAGAAAAGTAGACATGCATGTAACCTGGTCTTGTGACTTTAATTAGTAAAGAAATTTTGTAAGAGGTGAACAATATTAGACTTAAAACATGATGAGCAGGAGAGAAAAACTGGGAGAGTAGGCGGGAAGGGGTGGCATTGTCCAAAAAGAAATGTTCTTTACCTAACTAACTGTAACGTCTCTGTACATCATCTTCATGAGAACTATTAAAAAGTTACTGAAAATGATGCTGAGCAAAAGTACAGGAGGGAAATATATTTCACTTTGCTTACTTAGACTGTTGGTCTCTTCTGAGCTGTGCCAAATATAAAGTTCTGCACTGCAGTTCATTGGACCCAAAAGAACCTTGGCGATTTAGAAGACTGTCCACTAGAATGCACAAATTTTCCATATTGCCTACTTTTGCTACATTCTTCTAGAAAGATCTGCAATGTTCAAAATGAACTAGCAAGGGCTAGCAACCATGTAAAACAGCTGTATTTTCACACTGCATATCAGCTATTTCATATAATTCAACTTAACATATAATGAGGAGGTACAATAAAGTTTGTACCGGGAAAGAGAAAGAGAGAGAGAGAGAGATCAGGCTAGTTTTTAAACTAAGAAATCACACAGTTGGAAACTAATCCATTAATAAAACAAACATCTCTGATTCTACCTACCTTCAATCAATTCTAAGGTGCATTAAAGGGGAATAAAAAGGCATTCCGAATTTTCTCCTCTCTATTTTAGTCTTTGGTAATTATGTGAAACCCCCAGATCTGTTTTCAATTAGTATGATTTTCTTAATTATTCATATATTCTCATACACTTCTTTCTGTGTCCTGTCAGTTTCCCCTTTCAAGCCCAATTTTCCAAAACCGCCTCACAAAACCATTCTTACTGATTAGTGGTTCAACAAGTGGGTTCTTACTGTCTGATTGCTGCTGTTGGAGAAATATTCAGTGAAATCATTGCTATGCTCTGATTAGAAGTGCTCATTTTAAGTTTTTTTTCCTCTCTCTTCAGTTGTTTTGAAGCCCAAGGATTGTTAGAACTAGGAAATAATTTTTGGCCAGACAAAATTTCATGAATTGATCCCTGAATGTTGAAAGCATTATCTGTAAGACCATTAAAGCACTTGTGTGTATTGCAGAGGGTTTGGGTTTTTTTGGGGGGGGTGTTGAGGATGGTGGGCTAAAGCTTTCATTTGGAAATCATGCTCACAACAGGAGCCCATTTCGGGCCTCTAGTTTGGGCTCTACAAAGCATTTGCCAATATTGGTCAGCATCTCTTAACATGGAAAGTTCTTAGATGGCAAACACTACGACACTTAAGTATAAAGTGTCAAGTTAAAATAATAACACCACTCAATTATAAGTATGTACAATAAAAGAGCAAAAGATGTGGGTTTCAGAATACCCACTTCAGTGCCTGAAAACATAATAATCCTGATAGTTTCTATAGATTAAAGACCTTTAAGCTAGTCTATTCTATGTAAATCAAGACAATAGTCTTTATCCTGGGCTTTTTATCATCCTATGACATTTTACATATTTTAATTCTTTTTATTTCTGCCTCTAACCAGGAAAGTATAAACTCAAATCTTTTCTTCACTCATTTATGCCCAGAACCTAAAATAGTCTGGGAAGTAGAAGGTACTCAATACATATTTGTTGACGGACTGAATGGATGATCGCTGAATGGGATGTCAGGTGATGTCGTTTTTTATGAGTATTGGAGGCCTGCAGACAATGATTAAACCCATTTACTCATTTGTTCAACAAATATTTACTGAGTACCTATTTTTCCCAGGCACCGTACTCAGCTTAGAGATGCAATGTGGAATGAGATATTGTCCCTGTTCAGCACAGACAGACCTGCAAATAACCTTCAAAAATCACAGTGGCTTCAGCCTTGTATAATTGCTCACCGGAGACCTTGGTAGGCTTGTCACTTTCCCAGGCTTGAAGCATAGGTTTCTCAGTTCATGAATCTGGTAAGGAAATACCTCTGCCACCATACCTCATGAGCTGCATGAGAGGCGAAACGCACACAGGTATACGCAGGAACCTCTTTTTCAAAGGTGAACAATATCTTTGCTACTTAAAATAAATAGCACAAAGAGACCTGAAAATAGAACAATAGAGCTTTTATATAAGCTAGCCCACAGACTATACATTCAGTTCTGGAAAGTTTCCAAAATTATAAATGCCGTTGTTATAACCGAATCCAGCCTTTGGGCTTCTTTTTATTGGTCAAATAAAGAGGACATACATAATGAAAATCAGAATAGAATAAAATAGGTCTAGTCCTTGAGTCAGAGGATGTAAAATCAACTGAATTCAAATGTGTAGTCTAGCTGTGATTTGCTAGGTGACCTCTACTTTTGACTTGCAACTGCTGCACCTACAGAATTAGCTATAATACTTGTCAGATATGTAATATTGCATTTGTTTGAGAATGAAGCAAACTAATTTTATGAAAATGCTTATGAAACCAGGAAACCCAGGCAACCTGAAGGATGTAGTGGCTGTGCAATGATGATCCATTTTATGCTCAGGGGAACATGGGAAGCAATTTTATTTTTCTCATCTTGTAAAAACTCACCAAATTCCACAATTAGACTCCTTATACAAGTAAAACTATTCCTTTTTTTCCCCACTATCTCATTAACACTTCAAATTTACCACTGTTTTCTTTCTTCTATTCTAGGACTGCAGTTTATAAGATCCCAAAGCCCTGCACAACATTCTTTCCTTCTTTAAAGAAAAAATACAATTAAATTAAAAAGTTAATATAAATAGTTTATGCACTCAACCAGTGTGTTTGATGAAGTAGAGAAACAGAAATTATTGCCAGAGACAATATTCATATAAATCCTTCCTCTTGCCTGAGAGACCACTCTCCAAATAAAGCTTTTGAAATCACACAGGTTATTTGCTCTTCATGCTAATGTCTTTCAAGCTGTGGTGCTTGGCACTATAATTTTGGATAGTTACTTCTCAGGTTTGTCTTTCTTCATTCATCATTATTTTACATTTATTCTGATATAATCCTGGCCTTTGGGAGTGTATCTTAGTTATACATTTCAAGAAAAGAGAAAATTAAAACATTGGAAAAATTTTAAAAATAAGACAATCTACCTGGTGACTTAAAACTCTCTTTAGAGTTTCTAGAATTCTTCATATGATTTTGGTAGAATTTCTCTAGAAATTATTCTGAATGTTTTATTTTAAAATCAAGATTCAGTAACATTAAAATGTCGCAAGTGGTAGAAAGAGTTGAATGAATCTCAGCTTATTGCTTAAATACTTCAGGGAAGAAGGTGGTTGGATAATAGGAGTTCTTACTGCATCCCTGGTTGCATTCATTGATAAACTCATAGCTGAATGGACGATTTGAAGGGATGGCCGACATGGAGGAAGAAGGTCCCAGGCATTTCTTTGAAGGGTAGAATGTGTTTCTCCTTTGCTCCCTCTGCCTCCTGTCTACCCTGACTTGAATACTCTGCCCCATCACCTACTCTGAATGACACTCTGCACATGTGGGACAGAGCCTTGGGGGCCTGGAAGCAAAAATGATGTGACTATGGGCAGAAACTGAATTAAAACAAACCTTTCAGGCTGGGTGCTGGTGGCTCATGCCTGGAATCCTAGATACTCAAGAGGCTAAGATCTGAGGATCATGGAACCAGACCAGTCTAGGCAGGAAAAGCCCATGAAACTCTCCAATTAACCACCACAAAACTAGAAGTGGAGCTGTGGCTCAAGTGGTAAAGTGCCAGCCTTGAGTAAGAAAATCTCTGGGACAGCACCCAGGCCCTGAGTTCAAGCCCCAGGACTGGCACAAAAATTAATTAATTAATCAAGGAGTAAATACATACATCTTTCCTCCATATAAATTCTTTTCTCAGCGAAAACAAATAGGCTCACCAACACAACCCCCAAAGTAGAAGCCACAAAAGAGATTAAGCACCACGCTGTACCATCTCGTGAGTTCATTGATTAGCAGAAAATGGGGTTAGGTATGCTACAGCATGTATATGTATAGTGGGCAAGATGCAGAATGTATAGATGTATAGTGGGCAAGATGCAGAATGGGAAAGGCCTATCTAGGCCAATGGGCTAGTCAGAAAGTTGAACACACCACAGAGACTTCTCTCATGAATAAGAGTGGGAACACTCACATCATATGTCATATATTTACAGGTTACCCAAGAGGGCCCAAGGAACATCTAATACCTAAGTAATGAAAAAATCTCCAGAAATGACACATACATATTAGAAACCAAGCTCTGATGACCAAAATCAACAAGCTTGCCTACTGGGAAGGCTGGCGTCTTCTCAAGTCTTGTACTTCTTTAGACAAGAGCTGAGCTAATACTACCCAAAAGAGGAAGGTAAGTGTTTCAAGAGCCATTTGGGTTTGTCTGGAACCAATTTAACTACAGCCTTACACCACCCTGAGTTAGTTACATCCATGGCTCCCTGATGTCTACTTCTCCATATTGCTTCTATGACTTCATTGCAGTCTTAGGCATCTTTCTTTCCCACCCAGTTATTTATTAATTTATTAATTGTTCTGTCCCTTATTTCTTTAAGAGCAAATTTCCAAATGGACTGTTGTAATTGAAAACGTTTTCCACTTTGGATTGGACATCTGTGCCACAGCTTCACAATTAACTCTTGTCAAATTGAAAGAACACGGGAATTCCGTGAGAACACTGACTGTCCTACATCAAAGTGGTTTAGCCTTTGGGTGCCTCATTATTTCTCACTGTTATTATGAAGCAGTTATTAAGAGATGTCATTTAGGTGAAAACACTTTAGACCTTGGAAGCACTGTTCAAGTCAAGGACATTGTTGAGGTTGGTTTAATGGCAGAGTAAGAAATGGGTTGTCCAGGGGAGGTCTTTCCCTTCACCTGATTATATGCAGCCTGGGCGATTTTCCTCTGGAAATAGTTACCAGGAAAGCTGTAACCATTATATCTAGCATACTGCTCTAGTTTATTATGTTAAGTACTAGAAATTTAACTATTAAAGAGCTTTCAATACTGGGTGACACTTAGTACATATAAAGGTTCTAAAGCCCACAACTATACCATAACACCTTGCGTTATCTACCCATTGAACCGCTTCCTACTTCTCTGTCTCAACATGTCTTAACATGGCACCGTGGAATAAATGGTGAACATAAATTCTTATATTATGGAGTTATGAGCTCATGGCCATGTTTAGTCATTTACAAATATTGTATGTGTTTGGACACTCAGCCTTAGTTTTCTTAAATATAAAATGATAGCCTCCCTTGTAGATTTTCTATGGATAATTATATTCATTAGTGTCCTTTCACTGTAACTAATATAACCTTAATGAAAGAGACTAAAACAAGGACAAACAACTCCATCTTGTTAGACCAGGAGCAGTGTTATTCTCTGGATGGCTGCGTGAGACTTCACTGGGTCTTGCTCATATTTCTCTTCAGATTGACTCTTCTCCTCAGACTTGAATGTCTTTTACAACATGGCTGACAAAACACCAAGGATGACCTTCCATACAAAGTGAGCTGCAACATGAAGGTGGTTTCTTCTGATAAGTCTCTATATGCCTTGGCGTTTTAGTCAGCATAGGGGCACATGCTATGCCATTCTTGTCAGAGTACCTGGAAATGCTAGTGTCTGGCAATTTTAGTTTATGACTCAGGAAGTGTAGGAAAAGCAGGGGGTTGGTTCTAAGTAGCAAAACAACTTCAATGAATTTCAATCTTCAGCTTTCTCCTTATGTCTGTTTTTAGTTTTTATAATCTTTTTGTATTTTTTTCAGTTCTTTACATCCCTGTACTTCATTTTATTCCCATATTTTTCTGTCTATAATGTATACATATAAAACATTAATATTTAAAAGTGATCAAAGTGTGATTTTTTGTTTATATATAAAAGCAGATAAACTGCACATTTCATGATTTTTAGAAATGTATTTCAGAAAATGAAAATTTTATTAAATACCATGGGAGTTAGTTAAAAGCCTTATTTTCATTATAAAAGGTTACTCTCTCTTAGCAAAGCAGAAATATAGGATGCCAGAGGAAACATGGTAAAACAGAGATACTGAGGGGAAGGGCTCCGTATGTAAAGAAGGACTCTCAGGAACAAGAATGAATGGATTAAAGTAAGAGCTATTTCATTTTTAGACTCAGTGGTGAAGACTGGCTCCTCAAACTCCTCTCCCTTGGTTGACTCATCGTTTATATAAAATTAACTACCTCATGAAAGTTTTGTGAGAATTAAATGAGAAAGCACATAATGCTTTCAGGAAAATCCAAAGACAGAACTACTTGCCACAATCCTCCCAAGCAATAAACCACAGGAGGGATGTAGAATCTGGGTTCATATTTGGCGACTCTAATCTAGGCGTATGGCTCCTGTGCTGAAGTTACATTCCAATCATTAGAATCATGCTTGTTTTCTTACTTGGTTTTTGTAGCTACTTTTCTTCATTGAAGAATTTGCTCTCATTCTTGCTGAATTACAAACCTCTACATGAATCCCAAATGTATAGGTCTAATTCTGTACTCTTTTGTGAAGTCTATATTCACATTTCTGAGACACCTCCACAAATACGTCCCTCTAGGTCCTAAAAATACAAGGGATAAGACCGAATTCCAGTCAGTGGCTCACACCTGTAATCTAGCTACTCAGGAGAAAGAGATCTGAGGATTGTGTTTCGAAGCCAGACCAGGCAGAAAGGTTCCTGTGAGATTCTTATCTCCAATTACCCACTCAAAAATCAGAAGTGGCACTGCACAAAAAGGCTCAAGGACAGTCCCCAAGCCCTGTATTCAAGCCCCACAACAGATTTTTAAAAACCCAAGAGATACACTCTGTGGACTTGGCATATGAAAAGACTAAATTATATCTGGGATTTTTGGTGTTAAAACAAACAAGCAAAAAGGGAGGGTAGTTTAAGATGTGGGTTACAGAAATAACTTCTAAGACTTCATACGACTTAACAATTCCTGATTCTATGATCTAAATTAAACTGACAACCACACACTTTCCATTCTGGTTTGTTACTCTCTTTCAACTCCAGACTGATAACACTGGTTGTATGATGCTGGAGTAAAAAAATCTAGCATAATTTTGTCAGGCTCAAAGTACTTTCTCGATAGCCCAAACCACATAATGCTCTATCTCACACACACACAAAATCCCTCTCTAGTCTGATATCAAGCTGCATTTTCAGATAAACCATCATGATGTTCTGACAAAGGTAGAAATTTTTCTTTTTCTTTTGCCTTGAGCCATTGTAGGTTTGTTAGCAAGGGGTTTTGCAAAATAAGTTGATAAAGGAAGTTATTGACAGATGCATTCTAACATGTGTAGTGTAAATACACAAGAAAATACTTAATGTAGGTGGTTCTGAGGGCTGCTCAATAAGCCTAATTTAGGATCTATAAACCAAAGCAAATGACTTTTGGGAAAGACACATGGGTCTTTACAAGAAGAGATGGGAGACATTGACAATCACAAACATGTCCCTCTGGTTGTGGTGAATTTGGCTGTGGTTGTGTTTAAGAAGATTAGAAGTTGCTTCTTGGGAGGAGATTTATTACAATTGAGTTCCTTTCAGGAATCTCTGCTTTCAGCAAGATAAGAGATTTCAGAAACCCAAACTTTCAGCTCAAAATAATTCTTATTCAACCTTGCATATTTTGAAGTGGTATATTCGAATCCCTTCCATCAGTCTTAGCACCTTTAATGTTATGTGATCAGCCTTTCTCTCCACTTTTTTCCTGTGTAGACCTTGGAAATCCTATGTTCCTTCAAAATCTGGCTCAACTGTCCTTTCCAGTGCCAATCTCAGATAATTATTCCTCCGCCTTTTCCCTCAGGGCACCCATTAGTCCTAAAGTGCCTACATCTGGTCAATCTTAGAGTCATGTCATTTCAGCTTCTGTACTATTCACTGCTGTGGTTTCACTGGTCCATGTAATAGATTCGGGGTCTCCTGGGGAGGCACAACTGGAAGACAGTAGAACCATTAGGAAGTGAGATCTTGTGAGAGGCTCTTAGATCACTGGGACATGTCCTGAAAGGTGATTGTGACACCCAAGCACTCTCCAGTTTCTCTCAGACTGCTGGTTCCTAAGTTGATGTTTTCCTCAACTACACAATCTCACACAGTGTGCTACCTTCCCTAAAGGTCCAGAGTATTCCGTGATCATGGCCTGGAAAATCCAGAACCAACAAACATTTTCTCTTTATAAATGCATTGCTTTGGGTATTTCAGGAGAGTAACCTGACACTGTTCAAATTGTTGGTTAACTCCTTATTTTGTTCACATGGCCTAAAAGTCATATTGAAAAAGACCATAGAATATAGAGTAAAACCTTCGATGCTTATGTGATAAAAACCATCTCTAGCATGTTGATGAGAACATTTTCATATAGTTGTAATTATAGATTTGATTCAATTGGGTCAGGGAGATATTTTAAAACTCTATGAAGTTAATTTGGTGGTTGTCTGGTGGTTTTCCTTTTAAGATGTTATTATTGGACGTGCATTTTTGTTCAATTAAAATGGGATTCACTTTTGAAATTTATCAAAGATGCTTTCAGCAGATAATGCATTTGTCATGCATTTTGAGCTTCTTGAATTGAAATCTGTAGAAATGCTAAATATTATTATGTCATATCATTAGCATTTTGGCTAGAACCCTCTCCCTCTAGGCACATATGGGATTTTTATTTTTATGCATAAATTTGCATAAACTTCACTATCTTTCACAGATGAAAGACTTAAGACATTAACTTGACAAATATCATAATCCAGACATCGGTTTCAGTGG
Source organism: Dipodomys ordii (assembly GCF_000151885.1). Taxonomy (NCBI): domain Eukaryota; kingdom Metazoa; phylum Chordata; class Mammalia; order Rodentia; family Heteromyidae; genus Dipodomys; species Dipodomys ordii. The sequence continues at coordinate 2,162,657 of NW_012267220.1, read as the reverse complement.
GTTTGCAACTACTTAATAGAATATTTTCATGTCTTTAGCTTGCAGTGATCTACAGTAGTTCTCTCTCTTTCCCTCTCTCTTTCTTTCTCCACTCCAAAGAGACATTAATTAGGAGTGACTGTGAATGGACTTAATGAACACTCTTTAAAAAAAACCCACAAGAATAATTTACATGGTTTCATTTGATATTTTGAAACAACTCTATGGCAACATAAAATATGCAGGAAAAGTTTCTTCAGAAAGTAATTACGGATTTTACCCAGGAGATATTTTGCACAGGCAAGTTGAATGTGCTGTGGCATTTCCAAGTTTATTTATTCCCTTTAATCTTTATGCAACCTAAATGTCTCAGCTTCCTCAGCCTACACAGGCGATATCTTAACACCTACATCAACACTTTAATCCCCAAACCCTCATCTGCTGGAAGGCCAAGCTCAGCATCCTCATCTCCGCTCTCCCTCAGAAAGCTGCTGCCTGCTAGGCCCTTGCCACAATGCTCCAGCTGCCCACTGACGATGCCGCTGGTGACACTGTTTCCTCTGTGCTGAGAGACATCTTGTCATCTGTCTTCGCCTCCATTGAGTCCCAGGGTAAGTTTGCTTAAGTGCCAGCAATTGAAGACTCAAGGAAATAGTTTTCTACTTCCCCCACAACCATCTCCTGCTCAAGGTCCTCATAGACCATTAGCGTTGGTACCTAGAGCAGGGCGCTGAGCCTCTGCCTTATTTGGACTCTGAAGGCTTATTTAAAGTTGGAGTGATTGTGCTCAATGCCATCTTTGTTCATTTCCAATGATGGATCAAGAGCCTTGCTACAGCTGGGCAAATGACTTCGCCTAATCTTGATCTCACCATGACTCTGGGTAGGAAATTTGGGTTTCTCTGAGTCAGGGACTTTTTTTTTTTTAAGACTGCAACCAAGAAGTCAGATAGGATTGATGCCTGCACTGCAGAAGGATCCATTTCCAAGGCCATGGGGTTGTTCTTAAGGCTTTAGTTCCTTACAGGTTATTCAAATGATGAAATCCACTCCTTACTAGCAAGATCTCTCTCAGGGCCCTGCCATGTGAATCTCTTCATATGGGAGGATAGCCCAAGGGAAAAAAATCAATTAAAAAGCGTCTGGCAGCAAGATGGAAGTTCTCAGTATATGGAATCACAAAAGGGACATTCCACCATCTCCACTATACTCGCCCCACCCAATGCAAATTACCACGATGGCTGCATTCATAACAGGAGGTAGGTTACAGAGATCCACTTGCCAAAATACAGCACTTAAGTTAGCTGTATATCTTTGTTTTTCAATATGTAGAATACAGAGGTCCTAATGAGAGAATAGATCCTAAATTGGCAGTAGTGACTTTCTCATAGATTCACGAGGATTAAACTCACTAATATGGGCAATAAAATGTTGTATGTTGGATATGCACAAGGGAAATATTTTTATTCTTATTCGAGTGACTTGAACTTAAACCAGTGCTCCAAAGCATGTAACAAAATCCATTTGTCCCTTATTTTTTTTTCTTGTTGGAAATACAGGGATTTAAACTTGGGGCTTGGGGCTTGTTATGCAGTACTCTACTATTTGAGGCACATTCTCTGGGCTTTTTAGTATTAACATTTTAGTTTCTAACTTTTTGACTGGCACTCATTTATCTAACTGCATTATTCCAATCACTGATTCCCCAGTAATTATGTTGCAATCATTAAAATATGCATTCATTCATTCTCTTAATTATTGTGAATCAAAATCAGCCATGCATAGAATGTCTGGTATGGGATTTTTAGCTCAAGAAAGCTGTTATTAAAAAAAAATCTAAATAGTGAGTACAACCTCGATATCCATTTTCGCCCATTTTTCATTACCATAACAAACTATCTTAGATGAAGTAAGTTGATAAAAGAAACAAGTTTTTTTAGTTATAATGTCACACTAAGACCAAATATCTGTGGGAGCCCACTGAAACATATCAACTTTACCAAAAAGTTCAAATTCCTATTAATGCCCAGAGTCATGTTTCTATTAAAAGTAGATGTATGTCGTGCAAATAACACAAACTGTTATGCAACTCCAGGATACAAAAATCCCTCTAAACTTCAAAATAAAGACATTTGCTCTGCCAAGAACAAGGGGAAAGCAATGACACTAGCGGGGTCCACAAAAGAACTTTAAAAAATATTTTATTTTTTACCTCTCACATTCAGTCACGTTCTTCCTTCAACTCCACTACAGTCTCCTTTTTAAGTGTCAGTGAATGAACCCTAGATGTTTTTAAACTAAACTAAAAAAAAAATCATGGACAGTTTGTTTCAAGCCTCATGAAACTCTGAAAGGCTGTCGTCCAATCATGAACCATCTATTCTGTGGCCACCTGGAAAGTGTGGGTGGTGTGGGTTCTCCAACTATCTCTTGATTATGTCCTTGGAAAGGAGGAGAAGGTGTCATGCCAATGTTCTCTTGGTTTTCTCTTAATGCCAAACAGATCATGTTGTGTATCTGATCATCTCATCCCTAATACTGCTGAATTCAACTCATGGTCATTACATCAAACTGTGACACGTAATGGCTGTTTACTACAACGCAGTAGAAATGGGATTCAGATGGCAGAGAGCCTGGTTTTCCTTGACTCCCTTCTGAGTTCACAGACTAGCTTTATAATCAGCCTACAGAAAGCAGTACCGTTTATTCATCTCTCCTCATTTGCACTAAAAAGTTCTCTGCATGATTGAAAATGTGTATATATACATATGCATATATATGTATATATGTGAAAATTCTCCAGATGAATTGAGTTGATGTAATAGTTCAATCCCCCGTGTATGTCAGCTACAGAACTATATAGATTGAAATGTTAGGCTCATGATAGAGTTTTTTATTTTAAACATTTGAATCAGAAGACTACATATTCAACAGTGATTAATTTACTTACTTTTTTAATGCCATATATTCATCCAGGGGTCTTTGAATGATGAGGTGAACCTTAAGCCCTCCCCCCAAAATATGAATTACTGTAAATACCCTATCTGAATTTTACTATCTTTCATAGCTCTTAAGTTCTATTTATACTGTTTCAGAATAAAGATAAGAGTGAATATATTTAAATATATGAATAATTTAACTTCAGATTAGAAAAAAACATATCAAGTCTGGCACTGGTGACTTATACCTGTTATCCTAGCTTCCCAGGAGGATTTCTGTTTGAAGCCAGTGTTGACAGAAAGGTCCAAGAGATTCTTTTTTTTTATTGTGAAAATACTGTACAGAGGGGTTACAATTACATGGGCAAGATAATGACTACATTTCTTATCAAGCATTGCAGCCTCCTCCTTTGTTTCCCCCTCCCATCCCTTCCCATTCTCCTCCCCAATCCTCCCCCCTCCCCTGCACCAAAGTTGTAAAGTTCATTTTCAAAATAACAACTTGTACATGTCATTGTTGCAATGGGTCCACCTGTATCCCTATTTAAGCGATTTGTTTTTCCCCTTCCCCTCCACAAATTATATCGACATCAAATACAGTGAGAGCAGGGGTTATACCGTGGAGGAGGGACATACAAAGCAACAAAGAAATCACCTTATAAATGTGTTAGAAACAATCGCATGAAAGAAAAAAAAATTTGAATACATATCTTAGGGTTCATTTCCCTAACATCAACTTATCTGACCTTTTCTGCTTGACTCAGACATATACTAGAAACGTTGGACAATCGGGACTGCATGAACTTGCAGAGCTTCTGCATAGCAAAGGACATAGCTCGCAAGATCAATAGAAAGCCCACAGATTGGGAGAAGATCTTCACTAGCCATACAATGGACAAGGGTCTCATATCTAAAATATACCTGGAACTCAAAAAATTAAATCCCCCAACAACAAATCTTCAAAGAAACAACTGCCCAATAAATAAGTGGGCGAAAGACTTAAAGAGAAACCTTTCTGAAGAGGAAAGAAGGATGGCCAATAGACACATGAAGAAATGCTCAACTTCCCTAGCCATAAAAGAAATGCAAATCAAAACAACATTGAGATACCACCTCACTCCAGTTAGAATGGCTATAATAAAGAACTCTAATAACAACAGATGCTGGAGGGGATGTGGCCAGAAGGGAACCCTACTGCATTGTTGGTGGGAGTGTAAACTTGTTCAACAACTTTGGAAAGTAGTATGGAGGTTCCTCAAAAGACTCCACATAGAGCTCCCCTATGACCCAGCAATCCCACTTTTGGGCATTTACCCAAATGTCACAAACAAGACCACACTAAAGCTACCAGCACGACTATGTTTATTGCAGCATTATTTACTATAGCTAAGATATGGAACCAACCCAGATGCCCCTCAGTAGATGAATGGATCAAGAAAATGTGATACACAAACACACACACACACACACACACACACACACACACACACAATGGAATTCTATGCCTCCATCAGAAAGAATGACATTGCCCCATTTTTTAGGAAATGGAAAGACTTGGAAAAAATTATATTAAGTGAAGTAAGCCAGGCCCAAAGAAACATAGGTCCCCTGGCTTCCCTTATTTCCAAGAGATTCTTATCTCCAATTAACCACTAAAAAGCTAGAAGTAGAGCTGATGCTCAAGTAATAGAGTGCTAGCCTTGAGTGGACAGCAGCCAGGCACTGAGTTCAAATTCCAGTGCCAGCACAAAAAGCAACCCATCAACCCATCAATCAGTAAGATAAGATACATTAAATAAAGCACATCAATAAGGAAACATTTTTTCTTTCTTCCTATTCTACATTTATTAAATATTTAAATGTACATTTACTTTCAAATTTTATAGAGACTCGCTTCCAGAGGAAAGCATTAAGAGTCTGTCACTCTAGATTTAAACAGGAAAGTAACAGTACCATGGAAGGCTTTTGCTACAATTGTGACATTCTAACACACGTTCATTCACTCATCACCACAACTAATTAAATTTAATAATCCTTTTTCAAGTGTCCATGATGTCAGATACTCTATATAGGTAAAGTTGCTCAACTTGTGATCCATTTAATAATGACTGGTGATGGTTGATATTTGAATGTTTCTTTGTGACAGAGACAGTCTAGGGTTAGTCCTATTTTACTCGAACACTGAGTAGCTGAGTCACTTGCCCATGACCCACACATGCTTAGAAATGTAAAGCTGGAATTCAAACAGGCAAACTGGTGCAACCCCACAAGCTTTGCAACTCAGAATGGTAGTTATAGCGGAGTACAAAGTGAAAGTAGAGTCTACTCAGGAAATTGAACGTACAATGGAACTGGAAAGACAATTGGCAGGCATGTTGTCTGCCCACAGGGTCTGGGACCACTGATTCATGTTGTTCCTCCCCACTCCCCTTATCTTCCTCCCTTTAGGCAATTTGTCAGATTATGATTGGTTTGTTTAAAATGACTGAGCCAAGCGCTGGTGGTACCAGTCTGTAATTCTAGCTACTGAGGAAGCTGAGATCTGAGGGATCTGAGGATTGCAGTTCAAAGCCAATTAGGGCAGGAAAGACCATGAAACTCATCTCCAGTTAACCAGCAATAAGCCAGAAGTGTAGTGTAACTCAAGTACTAGCGAAAGAAGAAAGAAGAAGAAGAAGGAGAAGAAG